>NC_045435.1:135794929-135836945 GCF_002776525.5 Piliocolobus tephrosceles
AGAAAGAAAGAAAGAAAGAAAGAAAGAAAGAAAGAAAGAAAGAAAGAGGAAAAAGGCTTAAAAAAAGAGAATAAAGACAGATAAGGCAGACAGTTTGGTGGAGGCCAAATAATGCAGGCTTCTGTCATAGAACTTTTGATTTTATTTTGGAGACAATGAGAGAATACTGAAGTGTTTAGGTTGGTGAGTGAGGTAGCCATAATTGTTTTTAAAAGATTACTCTTGGCTGGGTGCAGTGGCTCACACCTATAATCCCAGCACTTTGGGAGGCCAAGGCGGGCAGATCACGAGGTCAGGAGATTGAGACCATCCTGGCTGACACGGTGAAACCCCATCTGTACCAAAAATACGAAAAATGAGCCAGGCGTGGTGGCACATGCCTGTAGTCCCAGCTACTCAGGAGGCTGAGGCAGGAGAATGGCATGAACCCAGAAGGCAGAGCTTGCAGTGAGCCAAGATCGCACCACTGCACTCCAGCCTGGGCAACAGAGCGAGACTCTGTCTCAAAACAGCAACAAAAAAGATTACTCTTGTTGCAGCAAAGAAGATGTCCTAGAATGGGCAAAGTTGGAAGTAATAAGAACAGTTAAGTAAGAGGCTGTTACATACAATAGGGATGGAAAAAAGTGGACCAGTTAAAGGAAGAACCTATAGGATCTGGCATTCGAGCCTAAGTGATCCAGGACTGAAGGTAGAACCCACAGGATCTGGCAATGTTGGAAAGAGTTAATGATGACTTTCAGATTTTTTACTTGGACAGTTACGTAGGTGGTGGTGGGAGGGGGATGGGACAGGGGATGTTTTGAGGCAGAAGTTGCCTTCTTGGCAAAAGCAAAAGTATCTGTGGCTTTTCTGGTTTTCCTCTTTTCTAAACTCTGAAATCAGATACCAATCCTTGCCTTATATTTTATGCCAAACAGCATTCAAGACTGATTGCAGTTTTCCATGAATGACCTGCAAGTATAAGAGATGTGATTTAATTTGTAAAAGCTTGGCATTTTGGAGCAGTTCAAAAATTTATATTCTTACGTCACTTCTCAATGTATGAGACACGTGGATAAAATTTAGCGCTTGCAATATCACTTCACATGACATTTGGTTGGTCACTCTCTGGGGTTTTTTCTCTTAATTTTTAAAAATCAAAAATCTAACACATGCACGTGGTTTTTAAAATGATCTAGTACCAACTACTAAATCTAAGTGGAAATAGTAAATACTAAATGGAAAGCAGCAACCCTCTCTCCAGATTCTACTCTTTAGAAACAACCACTTTCAATATTTCTTCTGGTATTTACTTCCATATTTCTACATAATGTCCTTATGCTTTTGTTTCCTTTTTTTTTAAATTAAAGTGTCTAAATAAGTAATGAAATCACTTTGTTCTAAAATAGAACATATAAAAAGATGTACAGTAAAGAGCAGTTCTCTTCCTCTTGTCCTCTATCCAATTCCTACCCAACTTCATTTTCTCAGGTAACCACTATTATTTGTTTTTTGTGTAAGCCTATATATGAGAAAATACCATTATACATTTAGTCCTTTTCCCATTTGCCCCAAGAATACTTGCTGGTGGTGCTTGCCACTGCAGCATTTGCCCTAAAATAACTATGCCACAAAATATCTTGCTTGTATTATTATTTTTGCATCGCTCTAGTATATCAACTTTGGAAACAAAAGATATAATTCTAATATTTATAGCATTCTGTTTTTAGTAGTGGTATTTCCATTTACAAAATATAGTATTTCTTGATCGCTGAAGGTGGCAAATCCTAAAAAATGTAGCATTCCTACATGTGATGTTAACATTGTTCTCAAACAGTTGTTGGCTGAAGATTCATTTGATGAATTCAATTTTTCTGAAATAGATGATTCTGGTTATTCAGACAATTATGATGTTAGCTCTGTTTAGAAATTACTCGAAGAACAGTTTTCATATTTTATATTTGCATTGAAAGTCAGTCAGATTTGCTTCAGCCTCTAAGAGCATGTTTATGTAAAATTAAATGAGCGCTGGCAGTGAGCTGCACTTTTTTTTGAGAGGGATCTTGCTTTAACACCTAGGCTAGAGTATAATGGCACAATCTTAGCTCACTGCAACCTCCACCTCCCAGGTTCAAACAATTCTCCTGCCTCAGCCTCACTGGTAGCTGGGATTACAGGTGGGCATCACCATGCCTGACTAAGTTTTGTATTTTTAGTAGGGATGGGGTTTTGACTTGTTGGCCCAGGCTGGTCTCCAACTCCTGACCTCAGGTAATCTGTCCACCTTGGCCTCCCAAAATGCTGGAATTAGAGACATAGGCCACCACGCCTGGCCCACTTTGTTTCTCTAAACAAGAAAAGGGTTAATTTTTCTGCCTTTTGCTTTTTTTACACAAAAGGTGCTATACTATCCTGTACCAGTCACAATAAAGGTGAATATGTTGCAGTAACAAACAATTCATGCATCTTTGTGGCTTCTTTCTCCCACATGGTGTGTGTCCATCCTGGGCTGGCTGGGGATTCACATTTTCCTCACCCAGGATTGCAAACATCTGAGTGTCTACCATCTGGAGGGTCATATTTGTGATGGAAGTGGGCAGGGAACATGACTAATCACTCACTGGCCCTGAAAGCCTTTCTCCCAGAGTTGACCCATATCTCCTCTGCTCCTGTTCATTGACCAAAGCATGTTACATGGCCCTGACAGATTAAAGGTGTTGGAGACCAAAAGAATGAGGGTCATGAAAAACTCAGTATACCACTAGAGGCGACATGAATAAACAGCAAACTGTTCTCATGAAAGCAGGATTTTGGCAAACTGACAAACTGCATCTGCCACCCAAAAGGAATGCTGAGTGTGGTCACGCCCCAGAAGCAGTGTTTCTTATGATTAGGCACATGTGAACCTGTGATCAATCAAGCAGCTGGTCAGTTGTTACCTCCTCCTCCCTGCTCTTTCTACCCAATAAATATGAAGAGCTGTGGAAGCTCAAGGCCCTTGCTTACTAGAAGCAAGGAGCCCCCTGATCCCTTCTTTAAAACAGAGTATTTTGTTTTTGTTTTTCATTTCTGCATTCATCCTCCTTTGTTGAGTCCTGTAGTAACCATAACAAGTGGCGCCTAAACAGGGACCTGCAGGGACAAATAGAGACAAATAGAGACAAATAGAGACAACAGGGAGAAACAGGGATTAGAAGAGACTTTCAAGGACTAACAGGAACCGACAGGGACATACAGGGACATGAATGAAGAAGGTCTGCTGGAGCAGAGAAAGTAAAACTGACCAGATGAACGAGAAACCCCAGGACGAGTCTGCCAGCAGCTGATATAAGGTCAGTGCCCTAAAGAGGTACTGGGAGTGGGAAGTTTCTGAATCAGGGTAACGTGGGGCAGAATTTATCTATTCTTTCTGTTTTTACTTGGAGTTTGGCCCATGCTGTTCTTTGCCATTGTTTCCTTCTTATTTAGCGGGACAGCAGGAGTTATGTTCTGAAAATTTGAGTCTTTTGCCCCACCCACAGCACCTATTAAAAATGGTGAACAGGAGAGGGAGGATGAAAACTGGTCTGTACTGTCTTCTGTGGCTGCAGAAATGCTAGCTTTGGCTTTGGCTTTTGGGAATGCAAACGTGGATTGTAAATGTGCACTGGCATCTGTGAGATGTACAAAAAGCTTAAGAACACCTGGAAGTGCAGGATTAGATCTCCCAGTCAGAGAATGGGTTGCATTACTTGGAGGAGACAAACCCACCAAGATTTCCACTGGTATTTGGGGACCCTTGCCAACGGGATGTATGGGATTCATTTTAGGCAAAAGTCATCTTAACTTACAGGGCATTACTTTAGTCCCAGGAGTTGTTGAATTATGAAGGAGAAATTCAGGTGATGGTGATGTCACAAGATCTTTGGGTTTTTGAACCAGGAGAATGTATTGCTCAATGTTGCTTATTCCCTGTAAATTACACCCTTCTCCACTTAAGGAGAAATGGGGAAATCAAGAATTTGGGAGTACAACTAGGAGGAAATTTATCTGTCACAACCCATAGCATCTAATAGACCCACCTGTAACAGTGCAAATTAAAGGAAAGAAGTTTTATGGGCTTATGGGTATGGGAGCTGATGTATCAATAATATCTAAAAACAATTGGCCCTCATCCTGGCCTCTGCAATTAACTTCTACATCCCTAGCGGGAGTAGGAACAGCTCAAAGTGTTCAACAGAGCACTGAGATTTTGCCCTGTCTTGGACCGGATGGACAGTCATGTACCTTTCAACCTTATGTTGCAAATATAGATGTTAATCTATGGGGTCAAGATTTACTTGCAGCATGGGATATGAGACTTACAAATGAAACTATTGATAATCTAGGATTTAAAATGTTAAAGAAAATGGGATCTCAGAGCAGAAAAGTCTTAAGAAAGCCCCTCCAAGGAAACCCTGAATCAATATCAATAACTGAACAGACAGATAGAAAAGGGCTAGGTGGTCAGGATTTCTGACAAGGGTCATTGATATTTCTCCTCCACCCACTACTTTGCCATTAGAGTGGCTGACTAACAAACTGGTATGGGTGGAGCAATGGCCTCTATCACAGGAGAAACTGATACCAGTATTTGCAATTCCAAAAAAGTCAGGAAGGTGGCAATTGCTACATGATTTGAGAGCTATTAATGCACAGATTAAACCAGTGGGTGCACTGCAGCGGGGTCTGCCATGCCCCACAGCCATTCTGAGGGACAGGCTTCTCGTAGTGATAGATTTTAAGGATTTTTTGTTGTTGTTGTTATACTATTATATGAGAAGGAAAGGCCTCAATTTGCTTTCTCTGTGCCTCCTGTTAATCAGAAAGAGCCTGTCTCTCATTATCAGTGGAAAGTTTTCGGTGGATTTACTAATGTGGGGACGAGTGTATGCTTGAGTTTTTACAGGAGATGGACAAACCTTGTGGGTATCCTCAAGGTGTGTGTGACCATAGAATGGTAGACTGGAGGGACCCGTGGATCCCAACCACGGGCCTGGTTTTCCCCAGTATGAGCCGTGAGCCAGTTGAATCTGAATGCGAAGACAGAGGAAGGACTGACCAGAGTCACGCTGACATCAACCTCCATAACAAAGGGACAGATCTTATTCAATTAATGTGTAAACAAAATGGGGGAGATGTTGAAGGCCCAAAGAATGAGGGTTGTGATAAACTCAGTTTACCACTGGAGGCTATATGAGTAAACAGCAAACTGTTCTCATGAAAGCAGGATGTTGGCAAACTGACAAACTGCATCTGCTGCCCAGAAGGAATGCTGAGGGCAGTCGCACCCCAGGCACGGTGTTTCTTGTGATTAGGCACATCTGAAGCCTGTTAGCAATAATGTGAACCTGTGATCAATCAAGCAACTGACTAATCGTTACCTCCTTCTCCCCGCTCTTTCCACCCAATAAATTTAGAGTAATAGTATTATTACCTATACTGTGAAAGGGCTGTGGAAGCTCAAGGCCCTTGCTCACTAGAAACAAGAAGCCTCCTGACCCCTTCTTTAAAACAGATTATTTTGTCTTAAGTTTTCGTTTCTGCATTCATCCCCCTTTGTTCAGTCCCGTAGTAACCATCACGTATAGGGCAGGGAAGTGGGAATTCATCTTGTGCCCTGGAGTCCAGGGAAGCTGGTGAAGTGCAGATGATGACGTCATATACACACTGTTCTGCAGCTTGCTTTTTTCAGCTATGAAGATAATTATGCCATTTCAATAAATACGGAGAGCATCTACTGTGGATTGAATGTTTGTGCCTTCCCAAATTACATGTTGAAACCCCAATCCCCAGTGTGATGGTATTTAGAGATGAGGCTTTTGGGAGGTAAGTAGATCATGAGGATGGAGCACTCATGATGGGATTAGTGCCCTTGTATGAAGAGACATGAGAGAGCTTGCTTCCTGTTGTTTCACGCATCTGTGTGAAGAGACCACCAAACAGGCTTTGTGTGAGCAACATGGCTGTTTATTTCACCTGAGTGCAGGCGGGCTGAGTTCAAAAAGAGAGTCAGCAAAGGGTGGTGGATTATCATTAGTTCTTACAGGTTTTGGGATAGGCAGTAGAGGTAGGAGCAACGTTTTGCAGGCAAGGGGTGGATCTCACAAAGTACATTCTCAAAGGTGGAGAGAATTACAAAGAACCTTCTTAAGGGTGGGGGAGATTACAAAGTACATTGATCAGTTAGGGTGGGGCAGAAACAAATCACAATGGTGGAATGTCATCAGTTAAGGCTATTTGCACTTCTTTTGTGGATCTTCAGTTACTTCAGTCACAAGGGATATGATGGCTTAGCTTGGGCTCAGAGGCCTGACACCTGTCTGTGTGCACCACCAAAGAAAGGCCACCTGAGGACATGACCAAGAAGAGGGCTTTCACCAAGAACCTGCTCATACTAGCACCCTGATCTCAGACATCCAGCCACTGAACCATGAGAAATGAATGTTTGTTGTTTAAGCCATCCAGTCTAAGGTTGTTTGTTATAGCAAACATATACAACAACATCCTCATTCTTTTTTAAAAGCTGATGGACATTTGTATTATTTCCAATATTTTCTTTACAAAAAATGCTGCAGTGAATAAACACATATAGATGTTATTTTGCCCATGTGTGACTCTGATACAGAAGGGGGCAGGGAAGTGCTGGGTAGAGGAGGGCATGGCCCCTGGCTAGGGCTCCACCCCCAGGCCTGTGCCCAAGGATCTAGGTGAGGACAGGCACTCCTGCCTGCACACCCAAATGTTGCATTTCCCAAGACCACTCTGGCCTGCCATGCTCCCATCCTGTGCCTATAAAAACCCTGAGACCCTAGCAGGCACACACACAAGCCACTGGATGTTGTGAGAAACACATTGGCGGAAGAAGACACAAGGGGCTGGATGTCAAGAGGACATTGAGAGGAGCATGCCAGCGGAAGAGCACATGACTGATGCCAGCACACTTGCATGCCATCAACTGGTGGAATGAGGCAGAGTTTGTCCAGAGCAGTCGGAGGAGAGCCCAAGATGCCAAGCAGCCTGATTTCAGAGGAAAACCATCTCCCATTTGGCTCCCCCACCTGCTGAGAGCTACTTCCATTCAATAAAACCTTGCACTCATTCTCCAAGCCCACCTATATACCTGAAATCTTAACTTCCCTACATTGCAACACCGACTCCATCCCTTTGGAGTTATCTTTGGAATATCTTAGCAGAAAAAAGCACAAGGCATGAAAAGACAATTTGCATGAGCAGAAATGACCAATGAACACATGAAAATTTTCTGGGTCAGAGGTAGTTCAGACACTGTAGCAGGAAGCAACACTGAGGTTTGATTTCTTTCTAGTAGCTGGTATAAAAGTTAGAGGGGTGTGCTAACATCCAACATTCATGAAGACAGGGGGAAAGGGGCTCTGTTGTACTCTGTGGATAGAAATATACAGTGACATGATTTTCAAAGATAATCAATTGGCTTTATTCCACTTCTATTGAAATATCTATGCTGGGCGTGGTGGCTCACACCTGTAATCCCAGCACTTCGGGAGGCCGAGACGGGTGGATCACAAGGTCAGGAGATTGAGACCATCCTGGCTAACAGTGAAACCCCATCTGTACTAAAAATACAAAAAAATTAGCTGGGCGTGGTGGCAGTTGCCTGTAGTCCCAGCTACTTGGGAGGCTGAGGCAGGAGAATGGCGTGAACCCGGGAGGCGGAGCTTGCAGTGAGCCGAGATTGTGCCACTGCACTTCAGCCTGGGCGACAGAGACAAAAAAAGAAAAAAAGAGAAATATCTTAAGTGTATACCAAGAGGAATAATACTCTATTATACATATATTTAATTTATATAATGTGTGGTAGATATATAAATATATAATATTTAAAAATTCAGAACCTAAGTGTCCAACAATAGGTAAATTATATAGTTTTATATTATAAAGTTATTAAATATTGTTACAGAGAATAATTAGTGATATTAAAATAATAAAGATATATTAGATTTTAAAAGTTCACAAAATATGTATATGTATACACACGCACATAAAATAATGTATAAACACACACACATACTTGCATGTTAATGAAAAAACAACTGAAACATCAAATATCAAAATATTTTAAATGTGGAGGTACAGAAAACTTCTTAAAAACTTATATATGTTAAATAAAAATTTTAGGAGGCCATTTTTTAGACTGAGTTTCTGCACTAGGCCCCAACACACTGGACTAAAAATCAAAATGGAGTCACCCATGCTGAAGTTCCACCTCACCAAACACAAACTAAGTTACTATCTGACCTTCGGAGAAGCCAGGAGAAAGAGACAGCCAATTTCCCAAATGGACCAGATTAAATCTTCAATGGGCGTAATAAAGCAGTTCCCTCTTCTTTAATCCTTACACCAGAGAAGTAGCCTGAAGTAACCTGATGTTAATTAATCAGTTCTTTTTCTATTGTCCTGTCTAAAAGTAACTGATAAACTCTTTGTTCTTTGTTTCTGCTTTCTTCAGCTCTCCTCTGTCTATAAAGCCAAACTCTCTTGCTCAGCTCATTGGAACACTTACTCTGTTTTATGGAAAAAAGTGTTGCCTAATTCTAGAATTGCAAATAAAGCCAACTGAGAAGCTTAAACTTGTTGTAATTCTGTCTTTTGATATCTATGTCTTCTAAATTTTCTGTAATAAATATGCATTGTTTCTATAACAAAAGAACAACAGTGAAATATTTTCAAACCAACTGAGATTCACATCCTGCTGGGTTCACCTTGAGTGAAGAGTTGAGGCACACTTTGAAGGTGAACCAAGCAGGACTTGAATTATTTGTGAAAAGTGGCACAGAAATTATACATTCACCATTCAAAACTTATTTGCATTTGAAGCGAGGTCCCCAGACCTTAACATAAAGGAACAAAAATATTATGTTTTTTCTTGTTTCATAAGATACAGTAGCACTCTTCTCAAAGGACAGAAAATACAGATCACCTTAACAAAAGAGCAAAAAATTTACAATCTTTTTTTATTTCATAAGATACAAAATGTCTATTTCCAAAGGGCAGAAGATAGACTCACTATTTCTAAAGGTGGTGGTAATGGTGGGAATTTCTGACCCTATTTGAAGAAGGAGAGGAGATGCAGAGATCTCTGAGCAGGTGTCTCTGATATTTTAGATCATGCTTTGGGGCAGATGCCTGCAAAGAGAGCTAAGGACATAGCTGATTTCTGCAAGAGAGGCCAGTCTTTCTGTGGATTTCCAGAGGCAGGACCATGACTGGTGAGAAACCATAAGGCTAACTGAGCACAGAACAGATTCTGCAGGAAAATGCAGGGGTCTTAGTGTTACTGATGGAAAGTATCCTAGTTACCAGCGGCAAATCAATACAGGTCTGCAGCAACTTCAATTCTTACCTCCTCATAAGAAAGAATTCGACTGAGGGGCATAAAGCAGAAAAAATGACCACGGCAGGAAGGGCGACTCCTTTCTGAGAAGGAGTGGAAGTTTATTTAAAAGTCTTCAGAACAGGAAAGAAAGGAAAAGAAAGTATGCTTGGAAGAGACCCAAACAGGCACCAAGGTCAAGTGTGACGTTTAACTGCATCCTAGGACTTTATAGGCTCACCTCTTTCCCGTGAGTCTTCCGTTAGGGTGGGCTGCCCGCATATGCAGCGCCCTCCTTACGCTTGGGAGGTGAGCATGTGCAGTGTGTTTAGGAAGTTGTACACATGCCCACCTGAGGCTTTCTTCCTTTTTCCAGTGGCCTGCCCCTGGAACGTCGTACACCACCATTTTGTCTCTTTTAACGTGCATGCCCAGGAAGCTGCTTCTCCCTGAAGTCGGCATTCAATTTACACTTTATTGCAACAGGTGTGGACCATCAGGAATGGCCTCTCCCCTGGCACCCGGCTCGCAATTCATCACTTTTAGAGAGGTAATATGATAATTACCGAACATTCCTAGTGGGTGGGGGAGAGCGCTCTCCTGCCCTGCTGATGCCTGGTTAACTACCTGTAATATTATCACAGGCAGTCTCAGAGCAGAGTTCAGATAACAGTGAAACTACCATTGCAAAATTATAACTGAGACGGTGAAAGAGATCTGACCTAACCAATTCCATCTTGCTTCTAACCTCTAAGCTGTCCTTGTTCATTCCTGGGCATAGGCTGAGCTAACTTTGGTAAGAACTTAGCTTATAGTTTAAAAACAAAGACTATAATGGCCCGTTCCCACAACAAATCCCCTTCTTGCCTGGGGACTAGACCGACTTTGTAGGGCTAAAAAATGGGCCAAAATATTAGATATTATGGTTTAGGAGTCATGCAGCTGGAGGCTACAAGATTCTGACCCTCTCCAAATTGTTCTTGGGGATAATATCAGTGCTTGAGATATTCTGCAGACCTTGCACTTGATGGATCAGCTTGCACCACCCAGATCAATAAACTGGCTCATCTGATCTTGTGGCCCCAACCCAGGAATTGACTCAGCCACAAGAGGACAGCTTGGCTCCCTGTGATTTTGTTTCTGACCTTACCAATCAGCACTCCCCACTCACTGGTCCCCCACCTACTAAATTATCCTTAAAAACTCTGCTCCCTGAATGCTCAGGGTGACTGATTTGAGTTATAAAACTCTGGTCTCCTGCACAGCCGGCTCACTGTGAATTACTCTTTCTTTATTGCAATTCCCCTGCCTTGATAAATCGGCTGTCTAGGCGGTGGGCAAGATGAACCCATTGGACAGTTAAAACAGTTTGTCAGGCGACCAGAGAAAGGATACCCACCTTTGATAGACCAGATGCCTTAAGGTTCACACGCGTGTCTGTTTGAAGAGACCACCAAACAGGCTTTGTGTGAGCAACAAGGCTGTTTACTTCACCTGGGTGCAGGCGGGCTGAGTCCGAAAAGAGAGTCAGCAAAGGGTGGTGGGATTATCGTAGGTTTTGGGATAGGCGGTGGAGTTAGGAGCAATATTTTGCAGGCAGGGGGTGGATCTCACAAAGTACATTCTCAAGGGTGGGGAGAATTACAAAGAACCTTCTTAAGGGTGGGGGAGATTACAAAGTACATTGATCAGTTAGGGTGGGCAAAACAAATCACAATGGTGGAATCTCATCAGTTAAGGCTATTTTCACTTTTTTTGTGGATCTTCAGTTGCTTCAGGCCATCTGGATGTATATGTGCAGGTCACAGGGGATATGATGGCTTAGCTTGGGCTCAGAGGCCTGACAAGATATTTTTGTAACACTTAGATTCCACTTGCCAGTGCAGATCCCTGAATATCACCAACTCAACCAACTGAAAAGACAAAGCTGAATTTATTGCTCCTCAAGATGAGAGAACACGACCTCCACAGAGCTTTAGCAGTGGCTCTGGGTTCCACGGAAGGGGTCCCTTCCCAAGGGTTCTACTTGGTAAGACAAGATATAAATTGACTTAGAATTGAGACTATCAAAAGACAAAATTACAAAAAAAAAAAAAAATTTTAAATTAAAGATCTAATTGGGTTTTAGATCTTTTAGATGTTGAATTGTCAATTCAACGTTTCATCTGAAGATTTTTTTTAAAGGTGCTCCATTGGTTATAGAAGAACAGTTCGTTTTTATAAGGTTGCTTAAGCAGGAAAAAGGAAACAGCATAATACAAAAAACAGTTTGGTTAACATCAGGTGACTTCAAGTTACTTTCTTTACAAGAGTTAAAGCAGAGGGAGCCTCTTTATCATGCTGTCTAAAACTGACCCGTTTGGGAATTTGGCTATCATCTCTTCTGATTTTTTAGAAGATCAGATAAACAACTTAGTTTCAGAACTTTAGCATGAGTGACTCCATTTTGGTGTGGTTTGTTGCAGCCAATCACAGGAGCTCAGTGCAAATCAATGACCTCCCATAAATTTCATTTTTCAGGAGTTTCGTTCAAGATGGGCCTTTCATTGTGGGCAACGTGATTAGGATTGGATAAAGATAACAATACAATTGTCCATAATTGGTGAGGAATTTGAAGCAAGGGATTTAAAGAATCTTAGGATGGAAACTGTTGATAATTTTCACTGAGGAGGTGATGGATCTTGGTTGGCTTGGGTACTCTTGGCATGGCAGACTTTTCTGGCATGGCCAAACTGCTCATGTCACTGAGTCTGCAGGAGGAGGGCAAGTTTCTGATGGAGGTGGTACAGGTTTGCTGTGCTAAAGAAACAATTATTCATGACACTTGTTAAAGATAGTAAGGCTGACTTTATTCAACGGGACCATGGTGATCAGTATAGGGACTCTTACCATGTGAGATTGGCTCAACTCAGACTCCAACAAGGACAAGTGGAGACTGATAACCAAGGAGCAGGGTAGGGGCAGTGAATAGAAAATTACTAAGGGGAAATATCAAGGATAAGAGGTTTCTGGCTAAACTGACTTGATAGGATAATTGCTGAAGGCAGGCTAGGGCGATAATATAGTGAGGGTGGTCAGAGGGCAAGGGTGGGGCATGTCCTTCCTTCCTTCCTTCCTTCCTTCCTTCCTTCCTTCCTTCCTTCCTTCCCTTTCTCTCTTTCTTCAGGGTCTTGCTTTGTCACCCAGACTGGAGTCTAGTGGCACAATCTCTGCTCACTGCAACCTTGCAACTTTCCCTTCCCTTCTCTTCTCCTCTTTCTCCCTCCCTTCCTTCCTTCCTTCCTTCCTTCCTTCCTTCCTTCCTTCCTTCCTTTCTTTTTTTCTTTCTTTTTTCTCTCTCTTTCTCTCTTTCGTTCTCTCTCTTTCTCTCTCTCTCTCTCTCTTCTCTTGCTCTGTTGCCCAGGCTGGAGTCTAGTGGTGCAATCTCTGCTTACTGCAACCTTGCAACTTTCCCTTCCCTTCTTTCTTTCTTTCTTTCTTTCTTTCTTTCTTTCTTTCTTTCTTTCTTTCTTTCTTTCTTTCTTTCTCTCTCTTTCTTTCTTCTTTCTCTTTTCTTTCTCTCTCTTTTTCTCTCTTTCTCTCTTTCTTTCTCTCTTTTCTTGCTCTGTTGCCCAGGCTGGAGTCTAGTGGTGCAATCTCTGCTCACTGCAGCCTTGCAACCTAGGCCTCCTGGGCTCAAGCGATCCTCTGGCTTCAGCTTCCCAAGTAGTTGGGACGACAGACACACACCACCATGCCTGGCTGATTTTTGTATTTTTTGTGGAGATGGGGTTTTGCCATGTTGGCCAGGCTGGTCTTGAACTCCAGGCCTCAAGTGATCCGCCTGCCTCAGCCTCTCAAAGTGGTGGGATTATAGGAGTGAGCCACTGTGCCTGGCCTGGGGATTTTTATTAAACTGACTACACAGGATTCTTGCTCAAACTGGATTCTACAAGGACAGAGAGGGAAGCCCAAGGGCAGCCTAGTCAAGCAGAGGCCTCAGAGGAGCCTGGCTAAAGTTCTGCTCATAGGAGAAAGTCTTTGTCAGCCCAATGATAAGAGCAAGAAAAACTATCTTCTGGAGTCATCTATGTAGGTCACATACCTCCAGAGCTTTACGAAACCCAGATCTGAGCATATTTCTCCAAGTATGACATGATTACAAGATTCAAGCTCTCTAATGAGTCTAATGATATTGCTAAGATAGTTGCCAAAACAATGAACCACCTTTTTGGTAAAAGACTCTTCAAGTGTCATTTTATACCACTTGAAAAAGTACGTGAAGAAGTTTTCAGAGAGTGGAATGTTCCATTTTTAAAAAGCCATCATATCCAGTGAAATGAAAGAGTCAGAATCAAACACTTTTAGAAAAGCTGCAGATAAGGAGCTATTTAAAAAGAAAGAAAAATTACTCAGGAAGAGATTAGCCAAGAAAGAAATTGATTATAATTTTCTTTCACTGATTTAACAGAAAAAGGAAAAAAAAAATGTTTCAAACACAGATTTTCAGAAATCTGCATATAGTCATGCTTTACCTAAGAAGAAAAAAGAGATGTTAGGCATTCCTAAGAGAAAGGGAGGAAAAACAAAATAACAAAAAATACACATGTTTATCTAGGGAACGTGAGCCCTTTAAATTATGAGGCCCAGAAAGGCATTTAAAATGTAACAGCAGTTATGTATCACTTCCCCTTGAGCTGAATCATTACTTCTTGAAGCCACTTGCTATTTGGGCTCTAGACTAACTGACATCAAGTAGCCATAAAATGCCATGCAACCTGTAATTCAACACAAGCCAATCACAAGTCAATGTTATTTCTGTAAACCAATGAGAATGCCTGATGAACAACTTTTATAATCGCCTCCTCTCCTGATTCATCCTTTTTTTTTTCTTTAAAAACTTGAGATTCTCTTTTGTTTTTCCAAGCATTCACCAAAGCAATTTGGAAGCATGTCCCTAGCTGCAGTCCTCAACATTTGTGCTTGAATAAATTCTCTTTAAGCTATGTTCTGACCCTTCGATTATTTCAGGTTGACACCTAACACTCCTGACAAGATGGTGAAATGCCAGGGCCTCATATTTGTATACCAGCATGTTTGCAGAGACAGAAATCTGATGTGACATAGATGAATGATGATGAAAGAGATAATGAAATAGTTTTCCTCAAATAGCACATATCTGATATAAAAAAAGAAATACTGGCCAGGTGTGGTGGCTCATGCCTATAATCCCAGCACTTTGGGAAGCCAAGGTGGACGGATGGCTTGAGCCCAGGAGTTCGAGACCAGTCTGGGCAACATTGGTGAAACCCTGTCTCTGAAAAAAATACAAAAATTAGCTGTGTGTAATGGCTCATGCCTGTGGTCCAGCTACTAGGAGGCTGAGGTGGGAGGATTGCTTGAGCCTAGGAGGTCGAGACTGCAGTAAGCTGTGAGCATGCCACTGGGCAACAGAGTGAGACCCCTGTCTCAGAAAACAGAACAAAACAAAACAAAAACCATGAGACTGTATTAGTCCATTTTCATACCACTATGAAGAACTACCTGAGACTGGGTAATTTACAAAGAAAAGAAGTTTAATTGACTCACAGTTCCACATGGCTAGGGAGGCCTTAGGAAACTTACAATCATGGCAGAGGGTGAAGGGGAAGCAAGGTACGTCTTACGTGGCAGCAGGGGAGAGACAGCAAGAAAGTGGGGAACTGCCAAACACTTTTAAACCATCAGATCTTGTGAAAACTTACTCACTATCATGAAAACAGCATGGAGGAAACTGCCCCCATGATCCAATCACCTCTCACCAAGTCCCTCCCTTCACATATGGGGATTACAATTCAAGATGAGATTTGGGTGGGGACACAGAGCCAAACCATATCAGATTCAAACACCTACATGTCACTTGCCCACATCTCCCTGATAGCACAGGGCCAAACTTGCACTGAATCTTCCTTAAAAATTTGACTAGGAAGGTTCTCCCTCCACCCCTAGTGTTGGTCTGTTCACCGTGGGCATCGTCACTCTTTGATATGTGAAAGCTCAAAGTTCCTGAGCTGTGGAACCAAGAAGCTGAACTCTGAACTTCTACCTAGAGGCCTTCCTAGTCTTCAACATGTGACTCTAAACCCCTTGCTTCCCCATCTCCCACCTGTCCCACCACAGGATTAAATGGGAAGTGGTTCATTCTTCCTGAGGCTGAAAATAGTCAGCAACCACCTCTCCCCTGAGAGCTGGATAAGTATTAGTTCTCCTCCAGGGGGAATGCAACATGCTGTTATTCTACTCTTGAAACATGTCCAAGTCGATTCAGCTACCAAGAGCCAAAGTTGAACTCAGAAATGATTCAGGACTGCAATTCAAGTTTTATTACATCCCACTGCAAGGTCTTGGAAAGATTGCTCTTATGCTCATCAAGACCAGGGAATACATAAATATGTTCAGTACCTAAACTGCTGTGAATTGACGTTATCCAAGATACATGACTAATATCAGGATTTGTACTCTGGCAGTACATTCAAAGTAAGAAATAGTGGGAAAAGGAAGACTTTCTATTTTAAAGGATTGATTATCTTGCATGCCTCTGAAACAGCTTTAAAAATAGAAGGAATGGCTTTATTTTTAAATTTCAAAGATTTGCAAAACATATTGGGGGATAAAAATAGGAGATTAAGGATTTGAACATTGACAAGTGCTACTCTCCTGTTTGTCTGGAAATCCATAATACATCCACATGTCTGTGATCCCAGCACTTGGGGAAACTGAGGCAGGAGAATCCCTTGAGTTCAAGACTTTGAGGCCAGCCTGCTCAACACAGTTAAGACTCTGGCTCTACAAAAAATAAAAAAATAAGTCAGGCATGGTGGAACATGCGTATAGTCCCAGCTACTCAGGAGGCTGAGGTGGGAGGATGACTTGAGCCTGAGAAGTCAAGGCTGCAGTGAGCTGTGATCATTGTGCCACTGTCCTCCAGCCTCGGCCACAGACTGAGCCCCTGTCTAAAAAAAAAGAAAAAGAAAAAGGATTGATCCTCTTTGTTTCTCTTCCTCTATGTTCTCTTCTTTTTTCTCCAAAAAAAAGAAGTTGCTAGATCCAGCAACCCGTGCAAGACTTGCACCCTCCTTTAGTCCTTTGGTATGAAGAGTGCATTCAATAAAAGAGTTTTAGGATGTAGAGGACCTTAAGGTTTTCCTCAAAGGCTTCACCTTAAATAGTGCCCATGAAGTATTTTATCATAATAGATAAATAACTTTAATTAAAGAAGTATTCATTCATCTCATCTCTCACTTATATAATAAATATGTATTGAGCTCCTACCAGGTGGCCTGGGCTGGGTACTGGACATATAGCAGTGCAAGGGAAGATGCCATCCTTGCACCCACAGTGCTTATAGTCTATCTGAAAGACAGATATTAAACAAAGAGTTACAATAAGGTGAGAGGGGAGCTGCAGGGTGCTCAGGGGACAGAGCAGAAGGGCCTAACTCAGTTTAGCTTCAATAGAGATCTTCTTGAAGACGTGCCTGAGGAAGCACACGAGATGGTGAGATGAGAGGAGAGTGATATGTGAAGTCTGGGAGGGGACAGAGTGGGGCTTGTTTGAGGAACTGAAGAGGGGTCATTGTGTCGAGGGACAGAGCAGGAGCAGGGTTTCCTCTGAGGTTTTTTTTGTTTTGTTTGTTTGTTTGCAGAGTTTTGCTCTTGTTGCTCAGGCTGGAGTGTAATGGTGTGATCTTGGCTCACTGCAACCTCCGCTTCCCAGGTTCAAGCGATTCTCCTGCCTCAGCCTCCCTAGTAGCTGGGATTACAGGCATGCTCCACCATGCCAGGCTAATTTTGTATTTTTAGTAGAGATGGGGTTTCTCCATGTTGGTCAGGGTGGGCACAAACTCCCGATCTCAGGTGATCCACCTGCCTCGGCCTCCCAAAGTGCTGGGATTACAGGCATGAGCCACCATGCCCGGCCACTGAAGCGGGTTTTTTTAAAAGCTGGGGAGCGACACAATCAAATTTGCCTTTTTGAACTTAATTCTGGCTGTAATGGAGGAGAATGCTTGGAGACAATTGGAGATAAAGGGTGGGGATATTATTGCTCTGGGAGAATAAAGGTGCCTGTGGCTAGGATAGAAGTAGAAAGCAGTGGGTGAAGTTTGGATAAACGGTAAAATCAACCATTTTTGGTATATGAGCATTTGAGCAGGGTTAAGAAAGGACAAAAAGTTGAGAATGATGGTGTTCGGCCTGGGCATTTGATGGACAGTGAGACAGAAAGATGGATGAGCTCATTGGAGGCACACTGAATTAACCTACTTGTGTAGTAGGTGGGGGCAACAAGATGCAAACTAGTGCCAAGGAGGCCAGATCTTGCCTGCAGAGGAATTTGGCCAGCATTCATTCATCATTCAGTTTGTTTTAAAATTATTTGAAAACGTACATACTTCAGTATCATTCTCTATCCATACATATACAGATCTTGCATTCTATTTTTGTGGTTTTTTGGCAGGAAACGTGCATACAGAAATGTATATATACTTTAAGTATATATATATAGCTCATTGACTTTTCACAAAGGTAATTTTATACCTGTGCAACCACCACTTAATTCACAGAACATTACCAGTGCTTCCAAGAGTCCCCTCATGTACTTCTTAGTCACTACCTCCACTATCCTGACTTCTAGACAGCCTGCTTTTTTTTTTTTTCTTTTGAGACAGGGTCTGGCTCTGTCTCCCAGGCTGGAGTGCAGTGGTGCAACCTTGTCTCACTTTAACCTCCACCTCCCAGGCTCAAGCAATTCTCCTATCTCAGCCTCCCAAGTAGCTGGGACTACAGGCATGTGCCACCACACCTGGCTAATTTTTTTTTCTATAGAGATGGGATCTCACTATGTTGCCCAGGGTGGTCTCGAACTCCTGAGCTCAAGAAATCCTCCCACCTTGGCCTCCCAGAGTGCTAGGATTATAGGTCTGACCCACCATGCATGGCCTAGCCTGTTGCTGCTGCTGTTGTTTTGAGACAGAGTCTCGCTCTGTTGACAGGCTGGAATGCAGTGGCACGATCTTGGCTCACTGCAACCTCCACCTCCCAGGTTCAAGCAATTCTTCTGGCTCAGCCTCCCGAGTGGCTGGGATTACAGGTGCATGCCACCGTGCCCAGCTAACTTTTGTATTTTTGTAGAGACAGAGTTTCATCATGTTGGCCAGGCTCGTCTTAAACTCCTGACCTCGTGATCCACCCACCTCAGTCTCCCAAAGTGCTGGGATTACAGGCATGAGCCACCGCACCCAGCCAGCCTAGCCTGTTTTTAAAATCAATATAAACCAGGCATGGTGGCACACACTTGCAGTCCCAGCTACTCTGGAGGCTGAGGTCATGCCTCACTCCAGCCTGGGTGACAGAGCGAAACTCTGTCTCAAAAACAAAAATAAAAACAAAAACAGAATAGTTCAAGGAATAGTGCAGAGAAAGCCATATACCTACTAACTAGATTCTATAATTGACAACGTTTTGCTAAAGTTGGTTTATCACCCATCTATCCGTCTATGTTTTAAATGCATTTTAAAGTCGCAGACATTAGGGCATCTCATCCCTAAACATGTCGGCATTCATATCATTAACTAAAGTTCAAAGGTTTGTTTATAATTCTTTTTTTGAGGTAAAATTAAATGCAGTGATATGTACAGATCTTATGAAAACTATTAGATAAGTTTTCAAAGTCAATGGTCTTCATTTCCTGATAACACCATGAATTATTAATTTTTTGAACTATTCTTACCGTCATACCCATACAAGTCCATGCAGTTAAAGATCAATGTCATTCTTGCCACAGGCCAATTCCTTTGCATAGGTTGCTCTTCCTCAGGTGCCAGAGCTAAAAGTCTATGTATCTCAGCTGTGTACTCCCACCTCCTGGGTTGGTCCCCCCACCTGAGGGCCTCTATGTTACTCTTCACTCCCATTGTACGTCTAGATGATCTGAGGCAGCAAACAACCCAGAGTAGTGATATGGTTAGGCTTGTGTCCTCACCCAAATTTCATTTGAATTATAATCCCCATTACCCCATGAATCAAAGGAGAGACCAGGTGGAGGTAATTGGATCATGGGGGCAGTTTCCCCCGTGCTGTTCTCGTGATAGTGACTGAGTTCTCCTGAGATCGGGTGGTTTTCTAAAGGGCTCTTCCTGCTTTGCTTGACTCCTGCTGCCCTGTTAGAAAGGTGCCTTGCTTTCCCTTTGCCTTCTGCCATGATTATAAGTTTCCTGACTCCTCTCCAACCGCGCTGAACTGTGAGTCAATGAAACCTCTTTCCTTTATAAATTACCCAGTCTCGGGCAATTCTCTATAGCAGTATGAAAATGGACTACTACAAGTAGATTTTACTAATCCCAGGGGCAATGGCATGACTGTTATGGAAAGGGGTCGTGATCTAGATCCCAGGAGAGGGTTCTTAAACCTCACGCAAAAAAAAATTGGGGCAAGTCTATAAAGTGAAATCAAGTTTATTAGGAAAGTAAATGAATAAAAGAATGGCTACTCCATAGACAGAGCAACCGCATGGGCTGCTCTACCGAGTATACTTACAGTTACTTCTTGATTATATGCTAAACAAGAGGTGGGTTATTCATGAATTTTGCAGGAAACAAGCCAAGATTTCCTGGCACTGAGGGTTCCTCTCCACTTTAGACCATATAGAGTAACTTCCTAATGTTGCCATGGCACTGGTGGGAGTGTCTTTTAGCATGCTAATGCATTATAATCAGCATATCATGAGCACTGAGGATGACCAGAGGTCACTTTCATTACCATCTCGGTTTGGATGGGTTTTGGCCAGCTTCTTTACTGCATCCTGTTTTATCAGCAGGTCTTTATGACCTGTATCTTGCGTATTTTTATGACCTCTTATCTCATTTCCGTGACTAAGAATGCCTAACCTCCTGGGAATGCAGCCCAGCGGGTCTCAGACTTATTTTGCCTAGCCCCTTTTCGAGATGGTGTTGCTCTGTTTCAAACAGCTCCGACGTATGTCCCTCCTCCCTTTTAAAAGGGTTGCAGAGGGACAAAGGTCCATTTTCTGTAACTTCTTTGGGCTAAATAGGGGCAATGATATTTCTGCCTAAGTATTAAGGTCTCTTGTATTCAGGGCAGACAGGAGCTCAGTCAGAAAGTGTAGGTATGGCGAGGGCCATTCATATCTCTTGAGTTCTGACAAAAGGTGACATCTGGAAGATTAAAGTGTTCAGTTTAAGAAAACATGAAGTAAGCTTATCCTGCATTCCTACACAAAGAGTACAACAGCAATATACTCCACAAGAGTAAAGCAGAATAAGCAAAACTATCCTGAATAAACTAAATAAGAAGGCTTTCCATGAACTGGGCAATTGTTAGAACCCAGCTGATATGAAGTCTCTGGCTGATTCCAACATGTACCCAGAATTATAACATTGATCCAGGTTTTTATATTACCTATCCCTCTTGTTTCTTCTGAGCTGCAGTCAGAAATCACTAGTTGGTTCACAGAAATAAGCAGGGTGAATCTAAATTGCAGAAAAAACTCAAAAATAACTAATAAACAGGTGTACCATGGTTCTTGAGACATCATTTTTCTCTCTCCAGTTCTCATTTTTTTTAAAGGCAAATCATGATAGGACTGATTTGCTTACAAAATAAGCTTTGATCTTATTATACCTGGCTTGATTATTTGTAAAAAGTGCAGCAAGAATATTTGTCACATAGGCTCTTTTTAATTGGTTTTGATGGAACTTTGTTCCATAAGGAATCTCAGATAAGACCTTTTTTAAAGCCAAGGCCAGCCATGGGTTTACACATACAGCCATCAAATACCTGTATGAGTTGGTCAAATTCCTTTCCTGTTGAGGTCCCAAGATAACTTGGGGCTCCTGGGCCTGTCAGAAGTGGCATTCTTTACTTACCACAGATCAGGAACCCTATACAGGAACTATGTAGATGAGATATGTGGCCAGTTTTCCAAAAGGGCTTTTATTGGTTCTATAAGTCAGGTTTGATTCCTTAAAGGAAAGCAGGCCATTCCAGTCAAAGCCTAGGTAAAATAATCAATGTCTCCAATTGTGTCCTGTTACAAAAGAAAACAGATTCTTATTGCACTTATGCAAATAACTATATTGATAAGAACACTCACAAGTAGTTTCCAAATTTTAGAGAAATCAAGTAGAGAAAATATACTCTAAATTTTGTTTATAGGAGTATAGTTTACTAAAATGTTAAAAGCTGTAAATATGACTCATGTCTGTAATCCCAGCACTTTGGGGGCTGATGTGGGTAGATCATGAGGTTAGGAGACCAGCCTGGTCAACATGGTGAAACCTCATCTCTACTAAAAATACAAAAATTAACCCAGTGTGGTGGCACGCACCTGTAATCCCAGATACTCAGAGGCTGAGGCAGGAGAATCGCTTGAACCCAGGAGGCAGAGGATGCAGTGAGCTGAGATCACACCATTGTACTCCAGCCTGAGCGGCAGAGCAAGACTCCGTCTAAAAAAAATAAATAAATAAAGCTGTAAATAGCTCAAAAGTTTTCTTGGCTCTGAAAAACAAAACAAAGGATCAGCAATGTTTTAAGCAAAAAGTCATAAAAGGATTATTTCAGTCTTCTATTAGTTCAGTCCATGCAGTTAACTCCTGTTCTTCTTGATATTCATGAACATTTCAGCTCTCCATGAGAGTCGTGAAAGTTTTTTCCTATATTCTAATGTCACAGTCTCCAAAGTTATCAGAAACCTGCATTCAAGAGCACCTGTCAATGTCCTATACCTGTCAAAGTCCTACAAACCACCTTATGTAGAGGATCAAAACAAGAGAACAGTTGTCTGTGAATGACCAAAAGTCTTAGTTAGGACAGCCACTATTAAAGCCACAATTGCCGGGCACAGTGGCTCATGTCTGTAATCCCGGCACTTTGGGAGCCTAAGGCAGGCAGATCATGAGGTCAGGAGTTCGAGACCAGCCTGACTAACATGATGAAACCCCATCTCTACTAAAAATACAAAACTTAGCCAGGCATAAGTAGCCTGCCCCTGTAATCCCAGCTACTCAGGAGGCTGAGGCAGGAGAATCGCTTGAACCTGGGAGGCAGAGGCTACAGTGAGCCGAGATTACGCCACTGTACTCCAGCCTGGGTGACAGAGTGAGACTCCATCTCAAAAAAAAAAAAAAAAAAAAAAGCCACAATTGACCGGGAAATTTTGGTTACTTCTGTGGCATACAACAATTTTATGTACTAATCTAACTATTAATAACAGACACTAAGTCATATAAGAATTATAGGAGTTTCAAATAATTTTGGAACACATACCAGTAACATATACAAATACAACCCAAAGAAAGTCAAATACCATTTCATATTTGACAATGCTTCCTGTGTGATTTTTATACCAAATAAGCCAAATATGTCTCTTTTGGACTTTAAGGGACCTAATATCCAAAAGAGTAATTAGGTCAGAAAAAGACATAATTTAGAAAATGATTTTGGAAAGTTTATTAAATATCAAAGATTTAAACACTTGATATTTTAAAATAGAATCCCAGGTTACCATAAGTCATTCACTTAGTCAAAATGATAACTCAAAAAATGTTTTAAAGGCAGAGAACTTTGCTCATTGATAGAGGGAAGACTTAGCTTTCCAAACAATCTGTCTCTTGTCTTTCCCTTCTTTTTCCTGTAGCTTATTCTAAAGCCAAACAAAACTCAAACATTTCTTTCTTTCTTTTTTTTTTTTTTTTGAGATGGAGTCTCGCACTGTTGCCAGGCTGGAGTGCAGTGGTGCAATCTTGGCTCACTGCAACCTCTCTCTGCCTCCCAGGCTCAAGTGATTCTCTTACCTCAGCCTTGAGATTACAGGCACATGCCACTACAACCAGCTAATTTTTGTATTTTTAGTAGAGATGGGGTTTCACCATGTTGGCCAGGCTGGTCTCAAACTCCTAACCTCCCATGATACACCTGCCTCAGCCTCACAAAGTGTTGGGATTACAGGCGTGAGCCACAGCACCAGCCTCATTATTATTATTATTTTTTTAATATTACATGGAAATCTTGTTCAAGAAAGAAAACCAAATTTCACCCTTGCATTAGTGTACTACTGATCTCAAACCCAGCTCTTAATGAAAATTTATGGACAAATCTATCCAATTTTAATGTCTGACCATAAGGTAAGAGTCTCATAAACCTTTTATAACCTTTTACAATTTTTGTAAAAGAGCAGATTAGTGCTCTAAGAAAACCATATTGTGCTTTTATTCCAATGTTCAATATACAGAAAACTGAGTAATACCCCTTTAACTTTAGCCAACATGTTCACACACAGAATTTCTTTTATAAGATTAATTTTTCACAAACCTTCCACAACTTGCTCAAACCTTCAGCTTTATCCTAATACAACGTAAAACAATCCATTAACCCTTTAGGTGAAAAATCCACATTCCCATGCCTTCTTACAACCTTTCACCAAAAGGACATTTCACTTTCCTCACGTGCCTTGCATGTAAAACGGTTTCTTGAGTAGTCTCATTTACACTTTACACTGTTAATCCTTAGCAACTTTTACTTTTGGTGAAAAACCTGGTAAGTAAGCAATTAGAATTATGTACTAGGTGTGGAGCCTGGGACACCAGACAGAAGTGCAGATAAGGTCTGACTCTTTCCAGCATAGCCAGGGGGCATAGCTAACTTCACATGTCCCCAGGCCTTACCTAGAATCTAATGGCTCCAAAGCAGGTAGGTCAATCAATTTTTTTTTTTAATTGTACTGTAAGTTCTGGGATACATGTGCAGAACGTGCAGGTTTGTTACATAGGTATACTCGTGCCATGGTGGTTTGCTGCACCTATCAACCCATCATCTAGGTTTTAAGCCCCGCATGCATTAGGTATTTGTCCTAATGCTCTCCCTCCCCTTACCCCCTACTCCTGACAGGCCCTGGTGTGTGATGTTCCCCTCCCTGTGTCCATGTGTTCTCATTGTCCAACTCCCACTTATGAGTGAGAACATGCAGTGTTTGGTTTTCTGTTCCTGTGTTAGTTTGCTGAGAATGATGACTTCCAGCTTTATCTATGTTCCTGCAAAAGACATGAACTCATCCTTTTTTATGGTCGCATAGTATTCCATGGTATATATGTGTCACATTTTCTTTATCTAGTTTATCATTGATGGGCATTTGCGTTGGCTCCAAGTCTTTGCTATAGTAAATAGTGCTGCAATAAGCATATGTATACCTATGTCTTTATAGTAGAATGATTTATAATCTTTTGGGTATATATCCAGTAATGGAATTGCTGGGTCAACTGGTATTTCCGGTTCTAGATCCTTGATGAATCACTACACTGTCTTCCACAATAAAGTCAACCAATTTTCAAAAGTCAAAGAAGCAGTTTATGACATTAAAGCATTTAGCAAATCTAATCTCTGACCTAATTTAAACCAAATATCTAAAATTTATCAATCTTTATTTTGCTTCTTTTGTGTGTGTGACAGGATCTTATTCTGTCATTCAGGTTGTAGTGGAGTGGTACGATCTCTGTTCATTCCAACCTCTACCTCCCAGACTCAAGTGATCCTCCCACCTCAGCCTCCCAAGTAGCTGGGACCACAGGCGCATGCCACCACACCCAGCTAATTTTTTGTACTTTTGGCAAAGGTGGGTTTTTGCCACGTTGCCCAGGCTGGTCTTGAACTCCTGAGCTCAGATGATCACCTACCTCAGCCTTCCTAAGTGCTGGGATTACAAGCATGAGCCACTGCACTCGGCCTATCAATAATCTTTAAAACTGTCTTTATTTCCCAAAGCTTACTAAACTCATATGAACTAAAAAGCATTACAGTTTTTATTTTTCTGACAAAACATTTGAATTTAGTGCTTATTATTTTTAAGCCAGTTAATTAGATCTCTTTCATACATAGACATCACACACACACCACATAGAAATACACAGACAGACAGAAGAAGATCTAGTAGTTGTAGGATTTTTCATTCGCCAATTTCTTAGTTTCTTAATTTGATTACTGGCTTCAGGGTGGAACCCTTCCAGAAACAGGTCTAGGAAAACACGCAGTTTCCAGGACCTAGTAAGCAGGCACGGCTGGAAGGGAAAATAGATCCACAAAAATTGAGGGTCTCATTTTTATACCAGATCCTGGATCCTCAGTGACAGGGAACTAGCCCATTTCCCACAGGAGTCTTATCTCTCGGTGGCGGGGAGGAGCTGGGGGAGGACATTTTGCCATAACTTCCAGGTGGCCAAGAGCATGCTTCTGTAATCCAAACGTCAAAGAGCTCAGTATCCTCTGATAACTGCCATTAGCTAGCCCCACAAGTATATTTCCTACCTAGTTATTCCACACCAAACTTTCTCATAATGAGAATTTCTGATCACGCTCCAAAAGTAAAAAAAAAAAAAAGTTAGATAACACAATGCAAAACAGAATGGGTAGATTTTCATGAGGAAAACAGATCTTTTCCCAAAATGGAGTCTGTGGTGCCTCCTCTGTTTTTCCCCAGCAGTCCCAGGCTGTTAGAAATTATCTTAGGCCCTCTCATGTGTGCATCAGGAGTAGCAAGAAGGCAAAATGGAGACAAACTATTCAGTCAACTGAGAAGAAAACAAAGTCTCTTTTCCGGAAAAACAAGAGTCAAGAAGAGAAAACACATAAAAGCCTTCTAAATGTAGGTATAGCTTGGATATCCACTTTTAATTAAGCTGACTTTTAGCCATCGAGCTCTTTAAAAAAAATCCTTTTGTGGCTGGGTGTGGTGTAATCCCAGCACTTTGGGAGGCTGAGGCGGGTGGATCACCTGAGGTTGGGAGTTCGAGACAAGCCTGACCAAAATGGAGAAACCTCATCTCTACTAAAAATACAAAATTAGGCAGGCATGGTGGCACATGCCTGCAATCCCAGCTACTCCGGAGGCTGAGGCAGGAGAATCACTTGAATCAGGGAGGTCGAGGTTGCGGTGAGCTGAGATCACACCATTGCACTCCAGCCTGGGCAACAAGAGTGAAAATTCATCTCAAAAAAAAAAATCCTTCTGTATCTCTTATTACCTGACTTTAGCCAGGCCAAACAGTCAATATTTCTGGCCTTTGAACTTTACCAAAAGTAATCTCCCAGGTGAAACCAATAAGCCTTAACTAAGGTTATGACTTAACCATGAATGTATGAGGTATTTTCAAAGATGTGGTTAGAAGTTTTTCAAGATTTAGAGTCATCAAAGGTAGCTCAGAGAAAGGAAGATTCAAGAAGGGAAGTCAGAAGTTGTTCATGGAAAAGAAGTGAATCAACAAATGGCAAAGATCACACAGATATCAAACCATAAAGGACTCATTCCCTAAGCCTGGAATTGAACCCTGAATTCATGCCGCCATTGTGAAAAGAAAGCCTTAGCTGCTAAGCTACAGCACTGGGCAGTCTCTATTGCTCTTCTCAGAAGGAGCCTAGAGCAGTCAATTTTGAGCTTGCAATGGCTTTTAACTGCTCAAGATACGTTTTAGAACTATGACATAAACTCCAAAATTCCTGTCCTCCAGATGGTGAAGATCAAGAGAAAGTACTGCCCATGGTTATAAGGTCAAGCTCCCAAGGACCTTGGGACAAGAGGGAAACTTCATCCAGTTTTCGTTGTTGTTGTTACACCAGATTCACTACAGCTTAAGACTAGCCTCACAAATCCTTTTTTCCATTAATCAAAACTGCAGAGGAGACAGTGATTTTTACCATTTCTATAGCCAGTTTTCACAGAGAGAGAGGGAAAGGGAAGGGAGAAAAGTGTTGACTGCAGCGAGGTGGGGAAGGCGAGGAGCTTGGGGAGGCCAGAGAAAGACCCGCTCATTGCACCCACACTGAATCAAAACTTCAGGCAGCTGCTTGCTGGTCACCAAGGGATCTTTTCCAGTAGTCCCATCAGCTCTCAAGTTTCCACCTTTGGGGAAAATAAAAGTTCTCCATGTCCCATAATCTTGTACATGCCTAATCCTGTCTCTCACGGCCATCAATAAAGACTACAAGGCAGATTAATCTAAAAAGAATAGCGGTTAAGATCTCATAGTGCCAAATCTATTTTTAAGCAAGAGGGGCTTTACTGAGAGGGGCCTCTAACCCCCTAAATCTTAGGAAGGGTTCTAACCTTCCAAATTTGGGCCTTGCCTCGAACCCAAGTTTAATCAAGCATCCTTGCCTTTTATTAAGAGGAGCCTTTAACCCTCTCTGTCTTTGGAGAGACTCTCCTAAGTTGGGCCTCTAACCCAATCCCATCGTTTACCTGGGTAAAATGTACCCCACCACTTACCCAAAGTTGGCCAATTGGTGCTGCAATCTATGTCCTTTGGGTCAGGAGTCTCCTCAGTATAGTCTCTTCATGGTCACCAGGAAGATGTTACTGGAAAGGGCTCCTGATCCAGACCCCAAGACGGGGTTCTTGGACCTTGCACAAGAAAGAATTCGGGGTAAGTCTACACAGTAAAAGCAAGTTTATTAGGAAAGTAAAGGAATAAATTAATGGCTGCTCCATAGGCAGAGCAGTGGCATGGGCTGCTCAACGGAGTATACTTATAGTTATTTCTTGATTTTATGTCAAGCAATGGGTGGATAATTCATAAGTTTTCTGGGAAATGGGCTGGGATTTCCTGTAACTGAGGAGTCCTTCCCTCTTTAGACCATATAGGGTAACTTCTGGATGTTGCAGTGGCATTTGTAAACTGTCATAGCACTGGTGGGAGTGTCTTTTAGCAAGCTAATGTTTTCTAATTGATGTATAATGAGCAGTGAGGATGACCTGAGGTCACTTTCATTGCTATCTTGTTTTTGGTGGGTTTTGGGATGCCAGCTTCTTTACTGCATCCTGTTTTATCAGCAAAGTCTTTATGACCTATATCTTGTGCTGCCCTCCTGTCTCATCCTGTGACTAAGATGTCTAACCTCCTGGGATTATAGGTCCCAGCCTTATTTTACCCAGCCGCCATTCAAAATGGAGTTGCTCTGGTTCAAACACCTCTGATGTGACCGACCAGCTGGTAGTTGGATGGGGGAGGGGGGGTTAAAGGGGTATAGAGAATAAAAACAGCTAGTCTATAGTAATAGTGTCTAGGAGAGGCTGGGCACGGTGGTTAACGCCTGTAATCCCAACACTCTGGGAGGCTGAGGCAGATGGATCACCTGAGGTCAGGAGTTTGAGACCAGCCTGACCAACATGGTGAAACCCGGCCTCTACTAAAAATACAAAATTAGCTAGGCATGGTGGCGCATGCCTGTAATCATATCTACTTGGGAGGCTGAGGCTGGCGAATCACTTGAACCAGGGAGGCAGATGTTGTTGTGAGCTGATATCATGCCATTGCACTCCAGTCTGGGCAATAAATGAAACTCTGTCTCAAAAAAAAAAAAAAAAAAAAAAAAAGGGTAGTAGTGTCTAGGAGAGATGACAGTATATAATGAGAATGGATTTTAGGAGCAGGGGGATGGAAGGGAGAGATATCAGTGTTGAGAAGGGAAAGGAAAGAAAGCAAAATTGACAGGAACTGCCCAGTGCGGTGGTTAGAGGAAGAGACATGGGGTTGTCAGAGGCATTTGAACCATAGCAACTCCATCTTGAATAGGGGCTGGGTAAAATAAGCCTCAGATTCGCTGGGCTGCATTCTTAGTCACAGGATGAGATTGGAGGTCGGCAGGACTGGTATCACAAGATACAGGTCACATGACTTCGTTGATAAAACAGGTTGTAGTAAAGATGCAGGCCAAAACCCACTAAAACCAAGATGGCGACAAAAGGGACCGCTGGCTGTCCTCACTTCTCATTATATGCTAATTATAACGTATTAGCATGTTAAAAGACACCCCTACCAGCACCATGACAGTTTATAAATGCCATGGCAAAGTCAGGAAGTTCCACTATATGGTCTAAAGAGGGGAGAACTCCTCTGTTCCAGGAAATCCCTGCCCCGTTCCAGGAAAACTCATGAATAATCCACTGCTTGTTTAGCATATAATCAAGAAATAACCATAAAAATAGCCAACCAGCATTCGGTGCTACTCTATGGAGTGGCCATTATTTTGTTTCTTTACTTCTCTAATAAACTTGTTTTCAAGGCCAGGTATGGTGGCTCAGCCTGTATCCTGGCACTTTGGGAGGCTTAGGAGAGTGGATAGCTTGAGCTCAGGGGTTCAAGACCAGCCTGGGCAACATGGCAAAACCCTGTCTCTACAAAGAATACAAAAATTAGCTGGGCTGGTGGCACACACCTGGAGTCTCAGCTATCTGGGAGGCAGAGGTTAGCAGAGGTTGCAGTGAGCTGAGATCGTGCCACTGCATTCCAGCCTGGGTGACAGAGTAAGACCCTGTCTCAAAGAAAAACAAAACAAACTTGCTTTCACTAGACTCTATGGACTCACCCAGAATTCTTTCTTGAGTGAGATCCAAGAACCCTCTCTTGGAGTCTAGATCAGGACCCTTTTTCTGGTAACAGGGTCTGACTTCTTGCATGTCCCTGTTCTGCCACTTAGTAGTTGCCTATTTGTTTTAATTTAACTCTCTGTGCCTTAATTTCCTCTTCTGTAAAATGGGGATAATAATAGTAGCTATTCCATTAGATTCTTGTGGGAAGCACATGAAGTCACATAAATGATAGTGAATGCCCTACCTCTTGGTTAATGTACGGCAAATATTCGCTGAATGAATGAATTGGTGGTTGGTTGGCTTAGCTTTGGGGCCAGTCTTGAACATTTTCAATTTATAGTAAGAAAGGTCTCTCACTATCCTTCCACAGCTATCCCCCATCCTCGTCACTTTCCTATGTGGCTGCTGCAGCAGAAACATTTATTTAATAGGAAACAGAACTACTCATTCTGCAAGAAGACTCTTTAAATTGCAGATGCCTGGGTGAGTTATTATATTTATATAAGTGGATTTTGTTTAACGTGCAGACAGTGATCTCTGATCTCTTTTTGATTTGTCAAACAAAGGTAGAGCGAACTTGGAGTCTATAGGTGGAAGAGCTAAAGCCACTAAGGGTGAGGAAAAAGCAACAGGAATAGATGGGAGACAACCAAGACACATTGTGACACATTTTGATGAGGGTGTCAATTTTAAAAGGAAGCAGTATTTTTATATAAGAAGGACCCCATTTTTGTTTTAGAGATAGGATCTCACTGTGTCACACAGGCTAGAGTCCAGTGGTGTCACCATAGCTCAGTGCAACCTTGAACTCCTGATCCTCCCACCTTGGCCTCCCAAAGTGCTAGGATTACAGGTGCGAGCAATGGCGTGGGCTGAGGGCCCCATTTTTGCAATGCCAAAATATTCTTTATAATAAGTAAGAAATAAGAACTCACAGGAAAGTAGATTCAGGACAAACAATAGAATCGAGATTCTGGTGTTTGTTTGTTTCTTTGTTGACTGGTCAAGTGCAGTAGTGAGAAGTGGGGAAAGAGTAGAACAAGGAGTTCAACCTGTAACTGAGCAATCACTTGAGATAACTCACTATCTTCATACAGGCAGAGATACTATTTTTTGTTAAACACGTTGAGTAATAATCACACACACATTGATTCTTAGGCTTCATCTGCTCACACCTGGTACACACCCATACAAATCCCTTCCTAGCTTTTTGTTTAATGCTGCTGAGTCAGCCCCACTGGATGAGAGAGAAGGGAGGAAGCTTAGTTTCACTTTGTGACCCATCCCCTCCCCCACGGCTTACCTCTAGGCAGATGTGGGAAGCCTGGAGAGGCTGGCATGGTTTCCAAGTTGGATGCCTCCTTTAAAAATGTCTGTTAATTCTGACTACAGGCTAGAGCTGTCAGTTTGGAACCCCTTTAGGTAGAAAGCCAAGCTTACAGTCATTCTATTATTGACCCTGTCTCATTTCCCGGTGACTTTTCACCGTGTACACAAAGCCTTCACCTTTTATGCCCTCTCCCAGGCTCTTGCCCAACGGTCTTGACTGTCTTTTTGTAAATCGATCGGTTAGCATATACTCTATTATTAGTTTAGTCTTATCATAATCACTGTAACAGCTGCTGTTAAAATTTACTTTCACAACAGACATTAGTGTAATCTGGCTCCTAGTGGCTCAAAAGTGTTTTCTTGCATTTGTGAGAAACCCAGTAGAAGTTACAAGCAGAGGGACTTGGAATGCTTCCTGGTAGAATGCCTGCACCAGATGGGAACCATACCCTGAACCGCCTTTGGAAAAGCAATCTATGCTCCATCCAGACTGTTTCTCATTCACACTAGCTCGTGGCCCCACCCACTATGCCGTCTTAAAAGGCAAGGCCTCTTCTATTTTGAAAACTTTCAACAACAAAAAATGTGGGTTAAGCAAAATTAAATACTGTAAGTTGTCTCACACTGCAAATTAACTTTAATAGGAAGACACAATTGAGTTTTTCTGGAATCTTTCAAAGTAGAGCATTCATTTTGAGTTAGGCCTAGTTTGCCCTCTAAAATCAGGTTCCCTTCTCTGCAAATTTTAAGTAGATGCTGCATTGAATTACTATTTCAAATAAGGTTGAGAAATAAGATTCTTTCAGCAAACACTTTTTTTGAGCGTTATACAAGTTTATTCCTATTTATACTTAGGTATATGGCACCTGCCATTTAGGATTCAGAATTTTTTTTTTTTTTTTTTGAGACAGAGTTTCGCTCTTGTTGCCCAGGCTGGAGTGCAATGGCACAATCTCGGCTCACCGCAACCTCTGCCTCCCGGGTTCAAGCCATTCTCCTGCCTCAGCCTCCGGAGTAGCTGGGATTACAGGCATGCGCTACCACACCTGTCTAATTTTGTATTTTTAGTACAGACTGGGTTTCTCTATGTTGTTCAGGCTTGGTTGCGAACTCCCAAGCTCAGGTGATCTGCTCACCTCGGCCTCCCATAGTGCTGTAGTGCTGGGATTACAGGTGTGAGCCACAGTGCCCGACCAGGAGTCAGAATCTTTATTAGATACATCTGTTTGCCATTAAAAATTTTAAAAAATATGTTATGTATTATTTCCCAACTAACATTCTTTGCATATAAGAATATTGATAGAGGAACTCTTTTTAAGGTGTTACCAGAAGTGATCAGAATAATATGAATCTTATATTACAAAAGATAGATTTGGAACACAAAATTTAACCTGAATAGTCTAGAAATGTTAAAATTAATACAATATATTTTGTATATTGACTTTACAGGGTGATTATAACATTGCAGAAGGCCACAGCTTGTCTTGGTTTCGATATAAATGCGTAGAATTTTCTTTTGTTAAAAAATAATTTCAACTTTTATTTTAGATTTAAGGGGTACATGTTCAGGTTTGTTATATTGGTATATTGTGTGATGCTGTCACCATAGTACCGAATAGGTAGTGAGCACAGTACCCAATAGTAGTTTTTCAGCCCTTGCCCCCTCCCTCCCTTCCTGCTCTAGTAGTCCCCAGTGTCTACAACGACATCTTTATGTCCATGAGTACCCAATGTTTAGCCCTCACTTATAAGCGAGAACATGTGATATTTCGTTTTCTGTTCCTGCGTTAATTTGCTTAGGATAATGGCCTCCAGCTGCATCCATGCTGCTGCAAAGAACATGATTTCATTCTTTTTTTTTGAGATGGAGTCTGGCTCTGTGGCTCAGGCTGGAGTGCAGTGGCCCGATCTCAGCTCACTGCAAGCTCCGCCTTCCGGGTTTACGCCATTCTCCTGCCTCAGCCTCCCGAGTAGCTGGGACTACAGGCGCCCGCCACCTCGCCTGGCTGGTTTTTTGTATTTTTTTTAGTAGAGACGGGGTTTCACCATGTTAGCCAGGATGGTCTCGATCTCCTGACCTAGTGATCCACCCGTCTCGGCCTCCCAAAGTGCTGGGATTACAGGCTTGAGCCACCGTGCCCGGCCCGATTTCATTCTTTTTTATGGCTGTGTCTTTTAGCAAATTATTTTTGAGTTCCTCCTAGTGTAGGGCTCCCTGCCATGCATAGTGCTGGCCTTAGGGGAAAGGAGTGATACAGCAGCAGACAACTAAACACAAGTCAGACTAAGGGATCCATTCTGACCATGGAACTGAAGGTGGATTTCAGAGAGGGGACGATGATTTTGCTGGGCCTTTAAGGATGAACAGACTGTACCTAGCAAAATAGAGAAGGGCATGGTTTCACTACCACTGCTGCATAATAAACAGCCCCAAAATTTAGTGGCAAAAAACAAACCATTTTATTACGCACACAGATTCTATGGGTCAGGAATTCAGAAAGGGTGCAACACGGAAAGCTTGTCTTTGGCCCGCCGTGTCTGGGTCCTTAACTAGAAAGACTTAAACGTGGGGGTGACCGCACAGATGGGAGGTGAAATTGTCTGAGAGCGTCTTCATTCACATGTCTGGTGGCTAATACTGGCTATTACTGTATGAGGGCTTAGTGGAGCTGTGGGTAGAAAAGCCTACCTATGGCCTCTCCACGGACCTTCCTCATAGCAGGTAACCTTGGGGTCGCCAGATTTCTAATTTGGCAGCTCAGGGATCCCAGAGTAAGTGTCCCTAGAGAACCAGGTGGAAGCTGCACAGTATCTTCTACACTAGTTTCAGAAACTCAACCGGGCACGGTGGCTCACACCTGTAATCTTAGTACTTTGGGAGGTCGAGGCAGGCAGATCACCTGAGATCAGGAGTTCGAGACCAGCCTGGCCAACATGGTGAAACTCCCATCTCTGCTAAAAAGACAAAAAATTAGCTGGGTGTGGTGGCACATGCCTGAAATCCCAGCTACTTGGGAGACTGAGGCAGGAGAATTGCTGGAACCTGGGAGGTGGAGGCTGCAGTGAGCCGAGATCGTGCCACTGTACTCCAGCCTGAGTGAGAGCAAGACTCTGTCTTGAAAAAAGAAAAGAAAGAAAGAAATTCAGTGGTATCACTTCCACAAGAGAGGCATCAATGTTGGCTCGCTCAGATTCAATAGGAAGTGATACAGACTACGGACTTCCACCTCTTGGTGGGAGGCATGTGACCATTTTAAAACCTGTCCTGAGTGTGCTGCTGCAGAAGGAAAACAGAGCTCATGGTGTTTCCATCCGGCCTGTAGTCTGATGCTGCTGGCATTGCAGGTGTGAAGGAGAGTGGCAAAGGTGGGGTTGGAAATGTAGACTGGAACCACCATGTGAAAAAAAGTCTTTACTGCTTTGCGGCAAGTACCATATCTGAAGCCACAAATCACAGAAGAAATAAAACTTTGTTTTTCTATGAGTCAATCTACTTTTCCTTTTGAGACATTCCTTCAGGGTGTGGGAACTTAATCTCACTCAGTTCTGGGTAATCTCTGCCATTCTGGGTTGCCTGAGTTCAGTCCTCCCTCATCTTTTCTCTTGACACTGTCTCTAGAGTGGCATGCGGGTGTATGTGACAGGGAGGAAGCTGGCTCTGGGCTAATTTCTGTCCAAGCTGGCACCTGCCCAGGTGTACCTGCACCTGTTTGATTCTAGGCTGTTGTTTCAAGCAGGTTGCAGCTGTGTTATTCCTGACGGCAGAGCTTCTTGAGGTCTAGTTCTATTTTAGCTAAAACTGTCCCCTTCACAGGGACACAGAGATAATCTCCTGTACCTCTCTGGAGCTGCAAGGAACAATGTAAGGTCATCTCAGTTCTTCTCTGTTCCCTATTGCACTTAAAATTTTTTTTAAACTTTTATTAGAGACGGAGTCTCACTCTGTCACCCAGGCTGGAGTGCAGTGGTGCAATCTTAGCTCACTGCAACCTCTGCCTCCCAGGTTCAAGCCATTCTCCTCTCTCAGCCTTGCAAGTAGTAGGGACTACAGGCACATGCCACCAGACCCAGCTATTTTTTGTATTTTTTGTATTTTTAGTATAGACGGGGATTCACCATGTTGGCCAGGCTGGTCTCAAACTCCTGACCTCAGGTGATCCACCCTCCTGGGCCTCCCAAAGTGCTGGGATTATAGGCATGAGCCACCATGTCTGGCCTCTGTTTTCAATTCTTTGAGTCTACTGTCTTAAACCAGGAGTGAAGTTGTTGAGTCATATTATAATTTTGTTTTACTTATTGAGGAACTGCCAAACTTTGTCTCAGGTCCTTAAAACACAAAGCTGACCCATATCCTTACTTGGTCAAGATTCATTTGTTCTTTTACTGTACTGTTGAATTTCATCTGCCAGGGTTTTATTTAGGATTTTCACACTCCTATCCATGAGTGAGACTGTCCTTGCCAGGCTTTGGTAAAAGAATTATGATTAGTCAGCTTCACAAGTTTCTATCTTCTCTATATATTTTATATTATAATATTATAGATTGTAGAAATGATCTATTTCTATAGTTTTAGAATATATAACACAAATATGAGTATTTTGAATTATAAACCTTCAATATCACTTTTAATGATTTTGTTTGCTTCTCCTTAAAATATTCTAAGTAATTTATAATTTATTTGTTTTTGAGACAGAGTCTCGCTCTGTCACCCAGGCTGGAGTGCAATGATGTGATCTCGGCTCACTGCAACCTCTGCCTCCCAGGTTCAAGCGATTCTCCTGCCTCAGCCTCCCAGGTAGCTGGGATTACAGGTGCCCGCCAACACGCCTGGCTAATTTTTTGTATCTTTAGTAGAGATAGGGTTTCACCACGTTGGCCAGGCTCGTCTCGAACTCCTGACCTCGTGATCTGCCCGCCTCAGCCTCCCAAAGTGCTGGGATTACAGGTATGAGCCACCACGCCCAGCCCTCTTTATAAACTTTTTAATAGCTCCTAAGTTTTCATTATTCCTTTTATTGTTATCTAGTTTTTCAACCAATTTTTCTTATTTTGTCTCTGTACTTTACTTGGAATAGTCTTTTAGTCCACCTTAACTTGTAGATAAGGTATTTTGTCCATTTATTTTATTTTTCTTGCCTAGGATTTGCTTTTCTGAACTGCTTTATTGGTTATAATTTTCCTACTTAAAATTCATCCATGCTCTGTGTACAATTCAATGACTTTTAGTAAACATACTGAGTTGTGCAAACATCACCACAATCCAGTTTTAGCACATTTCTGCCACTCTGAAAGATCCCTTATGCCTGTTTACAGTTAATCTTCATTCCTATCTTCAGCTTTAGACAAGCATTGGTTTGATTTCTGTATCATAAATTTGCTTTTTCTGGCTGGGTGTGGTGACACATACCTGTAATCCCAGCACTTTGGGAGACCGAGGTGGGTAGATCACTTGAGGCCAGGAGTTTGAAACCAGCCTGACCAACATGGCGAAACCCCGTCTCTACACAAAATACAAAAATTAGTTAGGTGTGGTGGCACGTGCCTGTAAATCCCAGCTACTCCGAGGCTGAAGGGACAAGAATCATTTGAACCTGGGAGGTGGAGATTGTGCGGAGCCAATATTGCACCGTTGCAGCCTGGCTGACAGACTGAGACGCTGGCTCAAAAGAAAAAAAGAAAAAAAAGAAAAAATACTAGCTTTTTCTGGATATTCATTGTAAATGGAATCCTGTTGTATCATGTGGTCTTTTGCATCTGGCTTTTTTTACTGGCCATAATGTTTCTGGGGCCCACCCGTGTTGTAGCATGTATTGTGTGCAGCAGGTAATACATTCTGACTTTTTAGATTTGCTCATCCACATCTTTCTAAGGGCTCTTTCCCTGGACTCACGTAGCTTCCTCCTAAGACTGTGGAAAGCAATACTTTGCAAAGGCTCGAGGGAACACTGCAGATCTCTGGAACTCTCTGTTGGTACAATTTCCTTATCTCTTGTACGTTGCTCCATAAATTGTGGATATTTTCTAAAATTTTTCTCTGTTCTGATGTAAAAACATTTCACAGCAGTGTTTTCTCTCTAAGATCTCAGGACAATGCTCCCTTCCCCTTAAGTTGCAGCGTCTTTCTTAGGGTATATGAAGTCTCTGTTCACTCCTCCGTGAAGCAGTGAGCTCTTTCAAGGCCTGGGATTGTCACTGGGCAGATATGTGGACTGTTCTCTCCCACTGTAGAGGAGGTGTGAGATGTCCCCCCTCAGACTGAGAGACAACTGGGTGGAGGCTGATCTGCACTCTCCCCAGAGCAATTTCTGGTGCCTAGTGGGTTCTCTTTTATCATTTTTTTTTTTTTTTCCTTTTTCTTATATCTCCTCAAGAAAACAGCACCATCGAATGCTATGGCATCCTATAGAGAACTTCCATCTTTGGTCACAGTGTTAAGAGCTCTTGGTTTCACAGCCTCACAAGCCCTCTTTGAAATTAACTATCTTTTATCATTAAAAAAATATATATTTTTTAAAGTTTTTTAGAGATGGGGGTCTAGCTATGTTGCCCAGGCTAGTCTTGTACTCCTGGCCTCAAACAGTCCTCCCACCCTGGCCTCTCAAAGTGCTGGGATTACAGGCATGAGCCACCACACCTGGCCCTTAGTGGGTTTTCTGAAAGAAGCAAAACTTTTTTCCTGTTTTCATTCTAGGATTTCCTGACTGCAAAACAGGTCCAAGAACCTGCCTAGACAAATGAAAGCTTCTGCAGAGGGCAGTGGACTCACAGAAGGCTGACTGCCTCCTGCTGTGTAACAAGCTCTCCCAGTGAGCCGGCAGTTCCCATTCTGTCTGTCACATGGGGTGCGTAGGGAAGCTTTTCTTTCAGCATGTACTGTTCTGGGGGCACTGCCTGACAGGATGCTCACCTCCCAAGATGCCCCTGGGCTAGGCAGTGAATACATCAAGTCCTGGTAGTTGTCACTGAATGGTTACAGAAAGAGGCAGGTGGGCATTGGGGGTAGTAAGGTAAAACGTTGGTTTAGGTCAGTTTAGATCAAGCCAGCCTGTCTATACACGTAGGACTTCTGCCTAGATGCTTGGTCAGAATGAGGATAAGTAAGCTCCTTGTGGCTGTCCACGGTTCAAGGGCCGAGTGAGTATCATTAGGAATGTGGGTTTCCTTTTCCTTTCTTTTCCTTTCTCCCTCCCTCCCTCCCTCCCTTCCTTCCTTCCTTCCTCTCCCTCTCTCTCTTTTCTTTCTCTCTCTCTTTCTCTCCTTCCTTCCTCCCTTCCTTTCTCTCTCTTTCTGTCTTTCTCTTTTTCTCTTTCTCTCTCTCTCTCTTTCTCTCTTTCTTTCTTTTCTTGTCTCACTCTGTTGCCCAGGCTGGAGTGCAATGGTGCCCTCATGGCTCCCTGCAGCCTCAAACTCCTGGGTTCAAGCAATCCTCCTGCCTCAGCTTTCTCAAGTGCTGGGACTACAGGCATGAGCTACCATCCCTGGCCTATGAATGTGTTTACTGTTAGTGTCGCAACACATTGCATTTAGTGGAAACGTCTCTCAGATTTTGGCATGTGGTCTTCCTTATCTATCACTCCTTCCTTATCTATCACTCCTTCCAGGGAGCAGTTGGGCGGGCACTGGTAGCTTACCCCATGTTAACCTTGAGGCAATCTAAGGATTTTTTATTTGGTTCTGGAGGAATTGGAAAACCTGTGAGCTTTCCAGGCCGAAGTGGTGAGTTGGGTGGGTTATAGGTCAGAATTGTTCTACCTGGGCAGTGGCAATTGGAATGCAGATGAATCAATAGTTCCTCGTTTTTTCTCTTAAAATTTTTTTTGGCTGGGTGCAATGGCTCATGCCTGTAATCTCAGCACTTTCGGAAACCAATGCAGGAAGGCCAGAAGTTTGAGAAGATGAAAAAAGTTCTGGAGATAGATGATAGTGATGGTTGTACCATGTGAATGTGACTTAACACCACCCAACTGTACACTTAAAAATGGTTACAATGATAAATTTTATATCATAATATTTTAACTTCTATTATCTGTCTCTATAAATGTGCATCTCATTTTTTGCTTTTTAAATCTGTGAAGATAGCATAGGTTCTTTTCCTACCAGAAAGTTGGAGAATAGAGGGAAGAGATTTCCTTTAAGATCTCTTCCAAACCTATTATTTTTCCTATTTTTATTTAAAGAATTAGTATCTGATGCTATTTTATGAATTCAAATGTCTGTTTTTTTGTTTGTTTGTTTGTTTTTTTTTTTTTTTTTTTTGAGACAGAGTTTCACTCTTGTTGACCAGGCTGGAGTGTAGTGGTATGATCTCAGCTTACTACATCCTTTGCCTCCCATGTTCAAGCCATTCTCCTGCCTCAGCCTCCTGAGTAGCTGGGATTACAGGCATGCGCCACCACACCCAGCTAATTTTTGTATTTTTAGTAGAGACAGGATTTTGTCATGTTGGCCAAGCTGGTCTCGAACTCTTGACCTCCAGTGATCCGCCTGCCTCTGCCTCCAAAACTGCTGGGATTACAGGCATGAGTCACTGTGCCTAGCCTGATTCTTTAGAGTTGTAAGTTTTGTTTTATTATATTTTTTCTATAAAGTACTTTTTCTTTCCTTTCTTTTTAAAATAATTTTCTTCGGGCAGCCCTCAAGCCAGGGGAGGCTCAGACTCTTCTATGAAGTACTTTTATGGTATATCCTACTGCCCCACTCTCCAATCTCTTCATTTTCTCTGGTGTGGCTAGCTGTATGTCTGATGAGACTGTCTGAGTGTAGACACTGCTACTTCCATGAAACAACTTCAGTTAACAGTTATGGGAAAGCCCCATGTTTGTGTATTAAAGTCCTGTTACTAGAATTATCACTCTGTGAATTTATATACATGATAACTTCTTTTTCCCAGCTCTGGAATAATAGCTGTATACCTGATATTTACTTTGATACATTTTATAGATTTATGTAGCTGTAAATTGATTTACCATGTATTGATTAAGCCTGATTTTCATAGAAACTGTCTGATATAGTGTGGGTAAGTCTAAGTTCAGCAACACTGACTTGGCAAACTGACCCTGAAATTGTTACATATTGGCCAATACAATATCTTGACTGATACTGACTGAATGATTATAGTGCATTAGGTGATGAATTGGAGACAAATTAGTATCTCCCTTGCAGGTACAGGGCAGTAAAACTATTTATTTTCTTGGAAAGCACTGTAATGAGCATCACTTTCTTCACCTGGAAATCTTAGTGTTGATTCTTTTTCTGTTCTGCAGCCTGTGATTGACTGGACTCTAATTATTGACAACTTTTCTAGGAAGTCTCAGAGCTTTTAGAGGGGAGAGTATTTACATTTGGTAGAAAATCTTTTTTTTTTTTTTTAAGACAGAGTCTCGCTCTGTCACTCAGGCTGGAGTGCAGTGGTGCCATCTCTGCTCACTGTAGCCTCGACCACCTGGACTCAAGTGATCCTCCCATCTCAGCCTCCCTCTCAGCTGGGACTACAGGCTGGGACCACCATACCTGGCTAATCTTTTTATTTTTTGTAGAGATAGAGTCTTGCTGATATGGTTTGGCTCTGTGTCCCCACCCAAATCTCACCTCTAATTGTAATCCCCATAATCCCTATATGTCAAGGGCGGGATCACGTGGAGGTGATCGACTCACGGGGGCAGTTTGCCCTGTGCTGTTCTCCTGATAGTGAGTGAGGCTCATGAGATCTGATGGTTGTATAAGCATCTGGCATTTCCCCTGCTTGCACTCACACCATCCTTCTGCCCTGTGAAGAAGTGCCTACTTCTCCTTTGCCGCCCGCCATGATTGTAAGTTTCCTGAGGTATCCCTAGCAATGTAGAACTGTGAGTCAATTAAACCTTTTTCCTTTATAAATTACCCAGTCTTGAGTATTTCTTTGTAACAGTGTGAGAATGGACTAATGTACTTGCTATGTTGCCCAGGCTGAGCTCAAACTCCTGGGCTCAAGCAATCCTCCTCCCTCAGCCTCCCAAAATGCTGGGATTACAGGCATGAGCCACTGCACCTGGCCTGATAGAAATTCTTAATTTCTCACCTTTCCTCTTTATTTACACTAAAGAGTAAGAAAAGCCAATAACAATGGCTGCTATTGACTACTGTCTCAAAGGCAGCTAAATCTTCTCACTTTGGGGCTAAATGTCTCATAAAACCTATCAGAGAGTATATGAATACCTTTAATGAAACTCCATCTCTTTTTTACACAATCTGTGGAAGTTGATGTCACTTGTGGCTGACAATAAAATTTGAATCTGGATATTCTTATAAATTTTCTAATAAGTATTTATTGGCTGCAATACAAAGTTGTATCACACTTTTACTAGAAAGGAGCTACTCCTCTGCATTCCATGTACTCCTTCAACAAGTATTTTTTGAGTGCCTTCTAGGTGCCAGCTACTTTATAATTAAATTCCTAACCTTAGGACTGACATCCATGGTTTGTTAGATTTTAAATTCCACAGGATCATGTAAGTTCAAGTTAATTAATTCTAGGTACTAAAAAATAAGACTTCCTGTTAAGACAAAAATTAATTTTACAAGATTAATATAGATATTTGAAAGCCTTCTTGGAATTGAAACAACTCTTAAGACCTTCAAATTTTGACAAGTTGAGCCAAAATGATTCAACAACAATAGCAAAAAGCCATTGAACTTTAATATACATTTCAAATTGTTTTATGATATTGGAAATAATAGAACTGTTCAGTAACACACAACTTGTAAAATCTAAGAACTTTTTTTTTTTTTTTTTTTTTTTGAGACGGAGTCTCGCTCTGTCGCCCAGGCTGGAGTGCAGTGGCCGGATCTCAGCTCACTGCAAGCTCCGCCTCCCAGGTTTACGCCATTCTCCTGCCTCAGGCTCCCCAGTAGCTGGGACTACAGGCGCCCGCCACCTCGTCCGGCTAGTTTTTTGTATTTTTT
>NC_045435.1:135837045-135863470 GCF_002776525.5 Piliocolobus tephrosceles
AAGCTCACTGCAAGCTCCGCCTCCCAGGTTTACGCCATTCTCCTGCCTCAGGCTCCCCAGTAGCTGGGACTACAGGCGCCCGCCACCTCGTCCGGCTAGTTTTTTGTATTTTTTAGTAGAGACGGGGTTTCACCGTGTTAGCCAGGATGGTCTCGATCTCCTGACCTCGTGATCCGCCCATCTCGGCCTCCCAAAGTGCTGGGATTACAGGCTTGAGCCACCACGCCCGGCCAAATCTAAGAACATTTTAAAGGAAATTCATCACATTATAATTTGACAAGCCCCTAAATATGACTACTGAAAACAGGCACTAATAATTGGAATGACTGTTTCATATTTTATTGCTAATAGTGAATGGATCTTGAGTAAAGATGCGAATTTTCTTTCAGTGGTCCTCCAAAAACAACAGATCTTATTTTATAAAATTCCATATTAATGGAGAGTTCATTTGAGAGTAAGCCAACTGTAATTTTTCCTAAAGTTTTCAGACAAGAATCCGAAACATGCATCCATTGAATTGAAGTCTAACACAATTCTTTATCCTAGAAACATTGAAGAGATGGGGATTAATAGTGTTATCACCTCGACTTGAGTCAACTGTTCAATAGAATTAAAAATTGTAGTAATTCTCATATTCTTGTTTCTTTTCACATTCACAAAAAAAAAATCCAGTATCCTTTTTAGGTGGCATTTCAACTTAAGCTGAAACTTAATTATTCTTCTTTTCCTGCTTTGCTTTCTTTTGGTGGAGGGGTCATGCAAGAAGAAACTTGGTCCTAAAAACAAAATATATAGATTGCTGTAGATTTTACTTCATTTTATTTATTGTTTTTTGTTATTTTTCTTTTTATTTATTTAATTTTTAATTAATTAATATTTTTTAGACAGAGTCTCACTCTGTCGCCCAGGCTGGAGTGGCACGATCTCGGCTCACTGCAACCTCTGCCTCCCGGGTTCAAGAGATTCTCCCACCTCAGTCTCCTGAGTAGCTGGGATTACAGGTGCCCCGCATCATGCCGGACTTATTTTCATATTTTTAGTAGAGATGGGGTTTTGCCATGTTGGCCAGGCTGGTCTTGAACTCCTGACCTCAAGTGATCCACCTGCCTTGGTCTCCCAAAATATTGGGATTACAGGCATGAGCCTTCATGCCTGGCCTATTTATTTTTTAAAATAGAGACTAGGTCTTATTATATTGCCCAGTTTGGTCTCAAACTCATAGGCTTCAGCAATCCTTCTGCCTCGGCCTCCCAAAGTGCTGGAATTATAGGCATGAACTACCATGCCTGGTCAGCCTTGAGATTTCAAAGGAGCAATTCTTAAAATGACTCATCTTTCCTAAATATCTGGGTTTAATTCTGAAATATTCTAAGATTTTAAACTCATTTTTCCATTGCATTTATATTTCCTATTTCTCATTGCTTTTAAGAGGAAATGCATTTCCTATGTTAGCTTTATCCTCTTGAGACTATTTCTGAATATTTCTTTAAAAGTTACTAACATCAGAATTTTGTGGATTCTTTTAGTATATTAAAAGCCTTTCAGCTGGGCACGGTGGCTCATGCCTGTAATCCCAGCACTTTGGGAGGCCGAGGTGGGTGGATCACCTGAGGTCAACAGTTCAAGACCAGCCTGGCCAACATAGTGAAACCCCATTTCTACTAAAAATACAAAAATTAGCTGGGCATATGCCTGTAGTCCCAGCTACTCGGGAGGCTGAGGCAGGAGAATCACTTGAAACTGGGGGGCAGAAGTTGCAGTGAGCCCAGATCGCACCACTGCACTCCAGCTTAGGTGACAGAGTGAGACTCCGTCTGAAAAAAAATTAAAAGAATTTTTTTAAAAAAGCCTTTCAGGTTAAATAACTGAAGAGAATCTAAAAATATTGTTGCAAGAAGTAGGCTGCTGACTCAAATCACATCTTTAAAAAAATATCCAACATATGAAAAGAAAAAGTTTTAAATACCAATGACCTTGATTTCATCTATGGGCTTAAGATACATTTTAGATTCAAATATGATAAACCCAGTTACTCTCTCTGAAACTGTAAAATAGTGAAGTCTTTTTCATTCTTGTTTGTCACTTAAGTTCTCTTCAATTGTTTTCTTTTTTCTTTTCTTTCTTTCTTTTTTCCTTTTTTTTTTTCGAGACGGAGTCTCTCTTGGTTGCCCAGGCTGGAGTGCAATGTCACAGCTCAGCTCACTCCAACCTCTGACTCCTGGGTTCAAACAATTCTCCTACCTCAGCCTCCCGAGTAACTGGGATTACAGGCACCTGCCACAAGGCCAGGCTAATTTTTTTGTATTTTTAGTGGAGACGGGGTTTTACCACGTTAGGCAGGCTGGTCTCTAACTCCTGACCTCAGGTGATCCACCTGCCTCGGCCTCCCAAAGTGCTGGGATTACAGGTGTGAGCCACCATGCCTGGCCTCCTCAATTATTTTCAATTTTTCTATTTCCCTTGTCAAAATATTTCGTATAATCTTATCACTCCCTTGAGATAAGGAATTGCTGTTGGAGAAAATGTGATTCCAACCAGAGAATATTTTATGTAACTTAAGGGTTTTGCTTAGTAAATTTTTTTTTTTTTTTTTTTTTTTTTGCAGTCCAGAGGTTTTTTTTCTTTCCACCTATTATGCCATGAATTCGTAGGGAATAGGTTCCAGCAGCTCAGGCTCCTTCCCACTGGTTCTCACAAGGTGTGCTTCTCTGGGTGCAGCAGGCTGGCGCTTCAGTTGAACCCAGGTACCTTTCTCTTTGGCTTCTTTCTTTTTCTGATCATTTTCCTTCATGCGTTTCAGGAAACGATCTTGGCTCTTAGAGTGCTTAATATGCTCAATACGCACATTAATTCTCTTGGCAAGAATCTTGCCCTTAACTTGTTTACAACAATGCCAACAGTATGCTGGGTAACACCGTAGACTCTTTCAGTTTAGCCATGGTGACACTTGTCGGGCATTGCTTTTTGGCGCCTGTTCCCTTGATGTCTACAGTATCATCTTATAGATTCGCATATACGTGGCCAAAGGAACAACTCCATGTTTTCTAAAAGGCCTGGAGAACATATATCAGGTGCCTCTCCTCTTTCCTTTGGTGTTTGTCATTTTGGCAAATTACTGGAAGATGGCGGTTCTGGCCGAAAGGAAGCAGTAAAACTTTTATCACTTGCTTCCTTAAGAAAATTTAGATATTATAAATTTAGCCTCTAACCTTCTTTGACATATTCCCTATTCTCGTTTTATGACTCAGTCTCTTCTGTTTTATTTAATGGCTTAATAGAGTCATGTTTGAAACTGGGTAGAAAGCAATTTCAAGAAATGGTTTACAAGCTACTTGTAATGGGTACTGTTACAGTATTTATTGCTTTCAGATATAACATTATTATTAAAAATTATTTGTTGGTTGCTGGTGGTTGTGCTTGGAGCTATGAGAGACATAAAGAAGCTGCAATCACTGTCCTGTGCCCCTTTGTGTGGCAAATAAAAACCATGTGTCTTTATATGGTTTCTCTGGCTGTACCTGAGATATTTCCCCCTCTAGGGAATGGACATTGGTTACAGTGAGATGATGCATTTTCATCTTATTTTTATTGGCTCTTTTCATGAGTATTAGATTACTTGGTAGTCAAGCTGAACTCCCTAAGAGGAAACACTAGGTCAGTGAAGTATATCAATGACCTTTATAAGAACATGATGTCGATTCACGATTCCAAAACTTGCATTAGGGATTGCCTTGCTCATATTGTTACCGGCAGAACATATCCGTATCTGTAGAGGTCTGCAGCAACCTCAGTTCTTGCCTCCTTAGAAGAAAGGATTTGACTGAGGAGGCTAATGCAGAAGGAGAGACTGGGGCAAGTTTTTGAGCAGGAGTGAAAGTTCATTAAAAAGCCTTAGAACAGGAATGAAAGGAAGGAAAGTACACTTGGAAGAGGGCCTGGCAGGCGACCTGAAAGGCAAGTGTGTGGTTTGACCTTTTGACCTGCGGTTTTATATGTTGGCATACTTCTGGGGTCTTAAATTACTTCTTTCTCCCCGCTCACCTAACTCCTGAGAGCTTATCGGGAAACCACTGATCACCAGTTTCAGGTGTTATCTATTATGAGACTGCCTTTCACTGGTGCCGGCTGTGACCAATTATCACTGTAGAGGGGCAGTTAACAACCGCCTGACCGTTACCTGATGGCCACCCAACATCCCTGGTGTGTGTGTGTCCCCTGACTAGCTACCTACTCTAACAATATCTGTAAGTAGATGTTTGAAATAATCTTAGAGATTAGAGTCATGAGTTTTGGAGGGGACAAATATTCAAACCTTCCATGTTCTCTCTTTTCTTCTACCTTCCACCAAATATTTCTCACAAAAGGAGCAGATTTCTTAGCCATACAAGAGGAAAGGTGACAAAAATGAAGAGGATACTAAACATGTAAAAATACAAAAAAGGAGAGCGAGAGAGTCTAGGGATACCAGAAGTTTCTAAGCTCCTTACAAAGGATAAAATGTAAAGCCCATCTCTTTGTAACATTTCTTCCTATTTAGGAAAAGAGGAGAAATCAGTTTCATATTGCAATTTGATGTCTATATTGTGTGTGTATATGAGTATGTATGTATCCAAAACACAGATTTTACAAATCAATACTTGTGATGCACACTGTTATCTATTCTGTGATTGATGGCTGGGATTTAAAGGTTGAAGTAAAGAGCCAAGATGACTTCTGGTCTTTGGTTTAAGCAATTGGGTTGGATGGTAGTACTGTTTACTGAGATAGAGAAAATGCAAGAGGAAATGTTGTGAAAGTTTAGAGAGAAGAAAGCGAATGAAATAATGATTTCTGATTTGGCCTTTTATGTTTGAGTTTCTTAGTATAGTAGTTCTCAGACATTTTGACTGATCCTCAGTACATTTGACATGAAGACCAAGTTGACAGGCGCACATTTATATATGTAACACACACATTGATATCTGTGAGTATGCACGTGTGTGTATGTCCTCCTCCTTTAGCAGGAGCAGCAAGAGCTCTGGCCTGAGATGGGGGTTGAAAGATGCTATCTTAAGAGAGGACTCAATAAAGTGTTAGGGCCATCACGAACAAGAAAGAAGTTCTCAGTTTTCCTCATTTGCAGGTGGCACTCACTTCCAGAACCCAATGGCTAATTATTTCCAAAAGACCAAGGCAGCGAATGTATTGGAGACAGTTGTTCCAGTCTCTCCATTGCTCTATCAGGAAAGATCAAGAAGGAAGAAGTTCAAGGTCTTCTCTTGCTTTGAGAAAAGCTAAATTGTGGAGTCTGAAGGGGCATCTCCATTTCTTGCTTAAAATCTGAACACCCCTGCCCCCAACACACGCAAACCTGGGCACAGTGATGTGCACCTGTTGTCCCAGTTACTCTGGAGGCTTGGGCAAGAGAATCCCTTGAGCCCAGGAATTTGAATCTGTACTGGCTATTCACAGCCGTAAATAGCCTGGCAACATAGTGAGACCCTGTCTGTTAAAATAAAAAATAAAAATAAAATCTGAACACATTCAATTTTATTGATTAATTAAAAATGATTTTGAGTTAAACTTATTGAAAAATATTTGGAAAAGTTTAGCAAACACTTATTTCCAACATCAAGAATTATTAATTGTTAACATTTGTCTTATTTTCTCCTAGTCTTTTCATTTATGATATATAAAACATTATGGATAAAGCTAATGTCCCCTTGAATCATCACCTCAATTCCATTCCTCTCCCCTTCTCTGTGCCATCACTTCAGTTAGCATTTATGAATTTCATCTGCATCTTCTGATCCATATTTTATTATATTCATACATAATTATTTATAGCCAAGATATAGTATCAATTTTTAAGATTAATAAACCAAACATCGCATGTTCTCACTCGTAAGTGGGAGTTGAACAATGAGAACACATGGACACAGAGAGGGGAATATCACACACTGGGGCCTGTTGGGGATCGGGGGCTAGGGGAGGGTATAGCATTAGGACAAATACCTAATGTAGAGGATGGGTTGATGGGTGCAGCAAACACCATGGTACATGTATACCTACATAACAAACCTGCATGTTCTGCACATGTGTCCCAGAACTTAAAGTATAATAATAAAAAAAAAATTGATAAATGACTCCTCAGCTGGCCACGGCTGTTATCTAGCAAGCTAGGGTCCTAGCACTCAAAGTTATGTCCTCTCTGAGTGAGAACAGACTTTCTGAGGGTGAGGGGATGGTGATTGTGCAAATCTGTATGGATGCCAGTGCAGGCATCTTTGGCCCAGGATAGAGGGCTGTTTCTGAGGGAGTGAAGTGGGCTCTATGGGGAACTGTAGTTCATGCCCATTTCCTCAGCTTACAGCTGTCTCAACTAAAAGTAGTAAAAGCTGTTCACCACCTGCAAAATGCAGCTGTGCGGGCTATTTTGAAACAAAGGGAGCGTTAGTACGGCTGGTCATTTCCCCAGACCTCTCTTGGTTCACTAGGCAAAAGGTAATGCAGATATTAACTGGTAGGGTTTCCTGCATGTTTCTCTCATGGCCATTGCTGCCTGTGGTAGGAGGTAACCTGGTGTAATATACATTTAGGGTTCTTTTAGAACCATATAGCTCCTTTAAGGGTTCCTTTAATCATATCAATCTGGATTGAAAGTTGAAGCTAACAGGCCTCCAGCTATAGTAAGGAGAAAGATATTCCTCAAAGAATATTATGGCTTAGCTGGGTGTGGTGGCGTGCACCTAGAATTCCAATGCTTTGGGAGGCAGAAGGATTGCTTGACGCCAGGAGTTTGAAGCCAGCCTCGACAACACAGTGAGACCCTATCTCTACATAAAATTCAAAAATTAGCTGGGCATGGTGGCTCATGTCTGTAATCCTAGCTACTCGGGAAGTTGAGGCAGGAGGATCATTGAGCCTAGCAGTTTGAGGTTACAGTGAACTATGATTGTGACATTGCACCCCAGCTTGGGGCATAGAGTGGGATCCTGTCTCAAAAAAAAATCTCTCTCTCTCTCTCTCTCTATATATATATATATATAAATAAAGGTTCCATATATCATGTTTAGCCAGAGACTTTATATATATATAAAGGTTCCATATATCATGTTTAGCCAGAGACTTTGGCATGTATAGCAAAGACCGCAGCAGGTCTGAGCCATGCACACATCCCTGGCTGATGGAGTCTGTGTGTGTGTGCAGAGGAGACTCAAGAAAGCCTGATGGCTCTGCTAGACCAAGAAAAAAAGACACAAAATCAGGAATGAAAGAGAGGACATTACTACTGACCTTATGGAAGTAAAAGGGATAGTAAGGGAATGTTATGAATAAAACTTAGACAACAGATGAATTAGACAAATTCCTAGGAAGATGTAAATTACTGGCTTGAGAAAAAAAAATAGAAAACTTAATAGACCTACAAGTAAAGAAATTGAATTGGTAATTAAAAATCTTCCCACAAAGAAGTGCTCATGCCCAAATAACTTCCCTAGTGAATGCTATCAAATATTTAAATAACAAATACGAGTAGCTTACAAGTTCTTTCAGAAAATAGAGGAGGAAGGAGCACTTCCCAGCTCATTCAATGAGAGCAGCATTAACCTGATACAAAAACCAAAGATGACATGAGAAGAGAAAACTACAGACCAGTGTTCCTCATGAACATATGCCCCAAAATTCTTAATAAAATGTTATCAAACCAAGGTCAGCAACATAAAAAAAGGATCCTATACCATGACCAACAATATCCCAAGAAATATTCCTGTGTATTCCTGTAATCAGAAATATTCCTGTATCCCAGAAATGCAAGATTGAATTAACATTCAAAAATCAATTAATGTGATATACCATATTAATAAAAGTCAAAACTGATACGATCATCTTCACAGATGCAGAAAAAACATTGGAAAAAATTCAGCACCAATTCATGATAAAAACCCTCAACAAACAAGATAGAGGGGCCCTTCCTCATTCTGATAAAGGCATCTACAAAATAACCTAGGGCTAATATCATATTTAATGGTATAGGACTGAATGCTTTCCTCCTAAAATCATGAACAAGGTGAGACTGTCTACTTCCACCATTTCTGTTCAGCTCTATACTGGAGGTTCTAGCCAGTATAATGAGGCCAAAAATAAAAGAGACATCCATGTTGCAAAAGAGAAGTAGGCCTTTTTAAATTCACAGATGATATAATCCTTTATGTAGAAAATTGGATGAAATCCATACAAACACAAATCTAGAATTAATAAATTAGCAATGTTGCAAGAGACAAAAGCAATATACAAAGCTAATTATATTTCCATATTCTAGCAACAAACTATTCAAAGATGAAATTAAGAAAATAATTCCGGCCAGGTTCGGTGGCTCATGCCTGTAATCCCAGCACTCTGGGAGGCCAAGGCAGGTGGTCAGGAGTTCTAGACCAGCCTGGCCAACATGGTAAAACCCCTCTCTACTAAAAATACAAAAATTAGCCAGGCATGGTGGCTGGCGCATGTAATCCCAGCTACTTGGCGGGGCTGAGGCAGGACTTGAACCTGGGAGGCGGAGGTTGCAGTGAGCCGAGATCATGCCATCACACTCCAGCCTAAGGGACAAGAGCGAGACTTTGTCTAAAAAAAAAAAAAAAATTCCATTCATGATACGTAAATAAAATCAAAAGGAACAAAATACTTAGGAAAAAATGATCAAAAGTAGCGCTAGATATATACACTGAAAACCACAAAATATTGCTGAGAGAAATTAAAGAAGATATAAATAAATATCATATGATGGGTTGGAAGACTCAACTTTGTTAAAGGGCGATTTTCCCTAAATTGATTTACATTCAACACAATTCTTCTCAAAATCCCAAGCAGGCTATTTTTTTTATAGCAATTGATAAGCTGATCATAAAATTTATATGGAAATACCAAGGACCTTGCAGAGCCCAAACTGTTTTGAGAAGGAAGAATGACATTCAAGAACTTGTACAACTCAATGTCAAAACTCACCATTAAAACGACAGTAATCAAGACAGTGTGATATTAGGGTATTGGATAAGTGTAGGCATGTACAGTAGGCTCTCTTTTCTGTGGTTTCGATTTCTGCAGTTAGCCATGGTCTACTGTAGTCCAAAAATATTAAATGGAAAATTCCAGAAATAAACAATTTATAAGTTTAAAATTCTTATTATAGTATGCTCTTATAACTGGCCCACTTGTTGTTGTTAGTCTCTTACTGTGTCTAGTTTATAAATTAAACTTTACCATAAAGTTTACATATATAGGACATATCAGTATAGAAAAAAACGTAGAATGTATAGGGTTCTGTACTATCTGCAGTTTCAGGTATCCACTGAGGGGGTCTTGGAATATATCCCTTGCTGATGAGAAGGAACTATTGTAAGGCAATGAAGCAGGACTGAGAATGCAGAAATAAACTATATTAAATTACTTTTCAACAGCAGTTCTAAGGCAATTTCATAGGGAAAGTATAGTCTTTTCAACAAATTGAGATGGAGCAGGGGCTTCTTTTAGGGGCTTGTGGGCTGCCCAAGCATGGAAATAAAGAAAAGTCTTGAGTTCCTTCGAGGGACATTCCGGGCACCTATCTAGCTGTATTAGTCAGTCTTCACACTGCTAATAAAGGCATACTTGAGACAGGGTAATTTATAAAGGAAAGAGGTTTAATGGACTCACAGTTTCACATGGCTGGGGAGGCCTCACAATCATGGCAGAAGACGAAGGAAGAGCAAAGACACATCTTACATTGCAGCAGGCAAGAGGGTGTGTGCAGGGAAACTCTCCTTTGTAAGACCATCAGATTGTGTGAGACTTACTCACTATCAGAAATACAGCAAGGGAAAGACCCGTCCCCATGATTCAATTACCTCCCATTGGGTCTCTCCCAGGACACGTAGGAATTATGGGAGCTACAATTCAAGATGAGTTTTGGATGGGTCATAGCCAAACCATATCACTAGCCTTGAAAAGTAAATAAGCAGCTTGATAAGCAAGAAGTTAATAGTAGCTTAAAACAGGAGCCACAGAAGCTACAGTCAGGAGATGTTTGATTCTCTACAGAAACTAAAGATAATATCCTAACATATGTACCTGAGTTGTTTTTCAGAAACCCAGACCTCCACCAAACAGATCCACTGACACATAGATGTCAAATATGAGGGACCTGAGAACTGAACTCTGACCACTGCTGTTTGTTTTAGATGTCTTCCTACGCAGTCTGGCAGAGGTGGCACTCCCAGGTTAGAATTAACATTCTTTTCTGCTGATCCCAGATCCCAAATTTTTAGACAAAGCTTTGTGTCCTTTAATTGCAAATCAGAATTTTTTTTTTTTTCTTCCAGCATCTTGCTCTGTCACCCAGGCTGGAGTGCAGTGTGTGCAATCTTGGCTCACTGCAACCTCTGCCTCCCAGGCTCAAGTGATCCTCCCACCTCAGCCTCCCAAATAGTTGAGGTGCCAGCCACCATGCCCAACTAATTTGTGAATTTTTGTAGAGATGGGGTTTCACCACGTTGCCTAAGCTAGTCTCAAACTCCTAAGCTCAAACAATCTGCTCACCTCAGCCTTCAAAAGTGCTGGGATTACAGGCATGAGCCACCACGCCGGGCCTCAAATCAGAAAATCTTTGGATCTACCTATGGCCTATGGGCCTCCACTTCAAGATGTACCACCTTTTTAGGTCAAACAAATGTGTAGCCTCCATGTATTGATTTATGACTTTGCTTGTAACTGCCTCTCCATCCTAAAAAACGCTCACCTGTAAACCATCTGGGAGTTTGGGTCTTGAGTATGATCTGCCCCATTCTCCTTGTTTGATGCCCTGCAATAAATACTTCACTTTCTCTTGCTGCAAATCCCAATGTCAGGATTTGGCTTTGCTGCGCCAGGTGAGCAGACCCCAGTTTGGTTCGATAACAAAATGGTGCTGGGACAACTGCGTATCTATATGCAACACTTCCGAAAAAATAGATAAGCTGGACTTCATCATAGTTGAAAACTTTTGCTCTTCAAAAACACCACTAACAAAATGAAAAGACAAGTTAAACAGACTGGGTAATAATATTTGCAAATTATGTACCTGACAAATGACTTATATCTAGAATATACATATATTTTTAAAAATTTTTCTTTTTCTTTTTTTCTTTTTTTTTTTTGAGACAGAGTATCTCTCTGATGCCCAGGCTGGAGTGCAGAGGCATTACCATGATTCACTGCAGCCTCAACCTCTTCAGGCTCAGGTGATCCTCCCACCTCAGCCTCCCTAGTAGCTGAGACTACAGTCATGCACCACCATGCCCAGCCAATTTTTTTGGTATTTTTTGTAGAGATGGGGTTTTGCTTATGTTGCCCTTGCTGGTCTCAAACTCCTGGGCTCAAGCTATTGGCCCACCTCGGCCTCCCAGAATGCTAGAATTACAGGTGTGAGCCATCACACCTGGCCTAGAATATATTGTCCCTATTTGCAGATGACATGATTGTATATTTAGAAAACCCCATCGTCTCAGCCCACAATCTTCTTAAGCTGATAAGCAACTTCAGCAAAGTCTCAGGATACAAAATTAATGTGCAAAAATCACAAGCATTCTTATACACCAGTAACAGACAAGCAGAGAGCCAAATCAGGAATGAACTTCCATTCACAATTGCTTCAAAGAGAATAAAATACCTAGGAATCCAACTTACAAGGGATGTACAGGACCTCTTCAGGGAGAACTACAAACCACTGCTCAGTGAAATAAAAGAGGACACAAACAAATGGAAGAACATACCATGCTCATGGATAGGAAGAATCAATATCGTGAAAATGGCTATACTGCCCAAGGTTATTTATAGATTCAATGCCATCCCCATCAAGCTACCAATGAGTTTCTTCACCGAATTGGAAAAAACGGCTTTAAAGTTCATATGGAACCAAAAAAGAGCCCGCATTGCCAAGACAATCCTAAGTCAAAAGGACAAAGCTGGAGGCGTCATGCTACCTGACTTCAAACTATACTACAAGGCTACAGTAACCAAAACAGCATGGTACTGGTACCAAAACAGAGATATAGACCAATGGAACAGAACGGAGCCCTCAGAAATAATGCCACACATCTACAACCATCTGATCTTTGACAAACCTGAGAAAAACAAGAAATGGGGAAAGGATTCCCTATTTAATAAATGGTGCTGGGAAAATTGGCTAGCCATAAGTAGAAAGCTGAAACTGGATCCTTTCCTTACTCCTTATACGAAGATTAATTCAAGATGGATTAGAGACTTAAATGTTAGACCTAATACCATAAAAACCCTAGAAGAAAATCTAGGTAGTACCATTCAGGACATAGGCATGGGCAAGGACTTCATGTCTAAAACACCAAAAGCAACGGCAGCAAAAGCCAAAATTGACAAATGGGATCTCATTAAACTAAAGAGCTTCTGCACAGCAAAAGAAACTACCATCAGAGTGAACAGGCAACCTACAGAATGGGAGAAAATTTTTGCAATCTACTCATCTGACAAAGGGCTCATTTCCAGAATCTACAAAGAACTCAAACAAATATACAAGAAAAAAACAAACAACCCCATCCAAAAGTGGGGAAAGGATATGAACAGACATTTCTCAAAAGAAGACATTCATACAGCCAACAGACACATGAAAAAATGCTCATCATCACTGGCCATCAGAGAAATGCAAATCAAAACCACAATGAGATACCATCTCACACCAGTTAGAATGGCAATCATTAAAAAATCAGGAAACAACAGGTGTTGGAGGGGATGTGGAGAAATAGGAACACTTTTACACTGTTGGTGGGATTGTAAACTAGTTCAACCATTATGGAAAACAGTATGGCGATTCCTCAAGGACCTAGAACTAGATGTACCATATGACCCAGCCATCCCACTACTGGGTATATACCCAAAGGATTATAAATTATGCTACTACAAAGACACATGCACACGTATGTTTATTGCGGCACTATTCACAATAGCAAAGACTTGGAATCAACCCAAATGTCCATCAGTGACAGACTGGATTAAGAAAATGTGGCACATATACACCATGGAATACTATGCAGCCATAAAAAAGGATGAGTTTGCATCCTTTGTAGGGACATGGATGCAGCTGGAAACCATCATTCTTAGCAAACTATCACAAGAAGAGAAAACCAAACACCGCATGTTCTCACTCATAGGTGGGAACTGAACAATGAGCTCACTTGGACTCAGGAAGGGGAACATCACACACTGGGGCCTATCATGGGGAGGGGGGAGGGGGGAGGGATTGCATTGGGGAGTTATACCTGATATAAATGATGAATTGATGAGTGCTGACGAGTTGATGGGTGCAGCACACCAACATGGCACATGTATACATATGTAACAAACCTGCACGTTATGCACATGTACCCTAGAACTTAAAGTATAATAATAAAAAAAAAAAAAAACTCCTAAATGGGCAATGGATTCGAAGAGATATTTCACTAAAGAAGATATACAAATGGTTAACAAGTACACGAAAAAGGTGTTCAACATCATTAATCACTAGAGAAATATAAATTAAAACCACAATGAAATATCCATTTACTTTTACCAGAATGACTGAAATAAAAAAGAAAGCATTCACGAGTGTGAGGAAGTGGAGAAAGTGGAATCCTTTAATATTATTGGTGCGAAGTTAAAATGGTGCAGATATGTTGGCAAATGGCTTCTTAAAGTGTTAAACGTAACCCAGTAATTCCAGTTCTAGGAATATACGCAAGAGAAATGATAACATCTGTCCTCTTGACGTTGAACTTTATTTGAGCCTGTGCTCCTGGAAAGCAGCAATGCGGAGAAAATTCCCACACTTTTGTATTTGTAAGAAAGCCTACCCACAAAGAATCACTGTTATGGACTTAGTTATGTCCCACCCATGCCCCAATTCATATATTGAGGTCTTAACCCCCAGTACACCTCAGAATGTGATTATATTTGGACACAGGGCTTTTAAAGAGGTAATTAAGGTTAAATGAGGTAAAGAGAATGGAGCCCCGATTCAACAGAACTGTTTTAATGAGAAGAGGAAGCAACATCAGGGAAGCACGTACACACAGGAAAGTCCAAGTGAGGACACAGCGAGAGGCAGCCATCTGCAAACCAAAAAGAGAGTCCATGGCAGAAACCAACTCTACTGACACCTTGATCTTAGACATCCAGCCTCCAGAACTCTGAGAAAATACGAGTTGTGTTGTTGAAGCCACCCAGTCTGTGGTATTTCATGATGGCAGTCCTAGCGGACTAACACAACCATTGCCCTCGCATATTTCCTGCCATTCCTGCCATCATTCCTTAGGACTCCTATAAGATTCACTGGTGGCTCTCTTGTTTACCCACTTCTATAAAATCCCAGGTCCTCTTTTTTTTTTTCCCCCTGGAGATTCATTAATGAACATTTTGCCTATTTTAAAAGCTTGAATGAATGAATGAAATCATCTCCTTAATTGCTCAGCACATTTTGTCTTTTATGTCCATCACAAAGACTTGTACACAATTACTCATAGCAGCATTATTTGAAAACTGGAAACAATCCAAATGTCAATTAATTAATGAATTGATAAAATGTAGTATGCCTGTACAGTGGAATTCTATTTAGAAATAAAAAGGAATGATATAGTACTGATACGTGCTACAACATAGATGAACCTTGAAAACGTTATGCTAAATGAAAAAAGCTAAGTGCAGAAGACTACATATAGTATGATTCCATTTATATGAAATGTCCAGAGAGGGCAAATTTAGAGAAAGACAAAGCAGATGAGGCTAACCTGAAGTTGGACATGGGAGTGGAGTGTGCCTGCAAATAGACTAAAGGAAAATGGGCTAAAGGAAATTGGGTAGGGTTCTAAAATTGGAATGTGGTGACGATTGCACAACTATACACTTATTAAAAGTCATGAATTGTATACTTACAATGGGTGAATTTTATGGCATATAAATTTTAACAAAGCTATAGAAAATAACAAGAACAAAAAATCAAATGCTTTAACAAAGTACGAAAATTCACTGTCAGAACCAATAGTATCCAAAGAGTGGATTAAGCATCCAGACTTCTGGTGTTTTGCCAGACTTCATCCAGACTTCTGGTGTTTGCCATTGACTCGGCTTCTACAGAGCACTGTGAATGGAACTTGGAGAGAAATCCCTCCGCAAATTCAGGGTTCATGTTTGATCCACATATCTAGAACCACTCATCAGAGCAGCACCCTCACAACCATAGTCTAAGATCGATAGTTATACTTTATATGTTCCAGTGTAGTAGAAATAAATAACAGAGAAAATAATTCGATGAAGAAACAGACTATAGTTGAAGCTATTGATCGTGGAGCCAAATAAAGATAACACAATGAAAGGCTGCAAACAATTTCACCCTTCTTATTGAGAAGAAACAGAGCTAATAATTTTTTATCATTGCATCATTAAAAATTGTGTTGAATCTTTTTAAAAAAAATTCACTTTTAGTTAGATATTTACAAATGAGGTCAATACCCATTAACTAGTCTGTGGATGTTGAACATATGAAAACAGACTTAAGAAGATCCTTTCTCTTCCAACTGTAATACAAGTTTACTTAATCATTGGCACTGACCCTTCTTCCCATTGTACTCTTCTCTTCAGAGTCTTTCGCCTACCACACATCTCTGCTTATTGTAAATTCCCATTCAACCGTAAGACTTAGCTCTAATGTGATTTCATAGTTCATTTCTCCTTGAATCATCATTACTTGCATAAATATATTATTGATTGCACTTGAATGTAAGGAATGGTGCCATATTTTTTTTCATAGAATAGACTCCAGAGTATGGAGCACTTTGTGAACTTCCCTAAATACGCTTTTTGAATGGAATGGAATGTATTACCCCCTGGTGGCTGAACAGGAAAATAACTTCAGACTTTGTTAAACGACATCACCTGCAGTCCCTTGTTCCTCAAACTACTGTAGATTTTGGAGGGCTCCAACTGTGGAATTTAATTCAAGGGAATTTGGGGGGTGGGTGATGTTGATGTTCTAAAATTGGAATGTGATGATTGCACAGCCGTCAAAATCAAGAGTAGCTCAGGCCCTTGGTGGAGATTACAATTTCAGAAATCCCTTTTTTCGTTTTTTCTTCTTTCTTTCATTTCTTCCCGCTCCTGTTCCTCTCCTCATTTTTCTCATTTCTCCCTTGTGAATCCTTCCCCCACCTTATCTACTAATTTTAATTTTTTTCTTCTTTCACTTCTTGTTCTTATCTTTTCACTGCTGAGTTCTTTTGCTTCTTTTTGATTTTTGCCTGTTTGTATTCAATTATTTCCAGCGTGATCACACAAAAACACTACTTTTTTTTCTTTTGGTGTGTTTAATGGACACAGCTGGCCAGACTCCAAATTCAGCCACTGATGTCTTCAAATATAATGTCTTGCATTTTTTTCCTTAGGACAGAGTCTTGCTATGTTGCTGCTCAGGCTGGAGGGCAGTGGTGTGATCATAGCTCACTGTGGCCTTGAGCTCCTGGGCTCAAATGATCTTCCCACCTCAGCCTCCCGAGTAACTCAGACTATAAGCACACATGACCTCACCCGTGACTTGCATTTTTACAGTAAACTTTTTTCCAGTATGGTTTCCCATCTATGCTCTGGTTTCTCACCTATTTTAATATCTGGCAAGGAGTCTTCTTAAAGCAAACATACAGGCATTAGAATTATCTCCATTCAATGATAAAGCAAACTGAATCAGAAGAATAGGACAGGCACAGTGGCTCAAGCCTGTAATCCCAGCACTTTGGGAGGCCGAGGCGGGAGGATCGTGAGGTCAGCAGATTGAGACCATCCTGGCTAACACGGTGAAACCCCATCTCTACTAAAAATACAAAAAACTAGCCGGGCGAGGTGGCGGGCGCCTGTAGTCCCAGCTACTCCGGAGGCTGAGGCAGGAGAATGGTGTAAACCCGGGAGGCGGAGCTTGCAGTGAGCTGAGATCCGGCCACTGCACTCCAGCCTGGGCGACAGAGCCAGACACCCCCCCCTGTTGAAAAAAAAAAAAAAAAAAAAAGAAGAAGAAGAATAAACACTTGTCTGAGATCACAGATACTCAGTCTGAGCTTTGTTCCCACGTCTCTTCTATCATTGCACCAATCCTCCTACAAAAGCTGGTTTCTGAAGGGTTGGGATCAAACTTCTTTACCATCAGAGTTTAATAATCACACTTGTCTTTTAAGAGCCTGTAAGTATTTCATAATTTTTGTATTTATTTATTTACTTAGATGGAGTTTTGCTCTTGTTGCCCAGGCTGGAGTGCAATGGCACCATCTCAGCTCACTGCAACCTCCACCTCCCGGGTTTAAGCAATTCTCCTGCCTCAGCCTCCTGCCTAATCCCTCCTAGCTGGGATTACAGGCATCCACCACCACACCCAGCTGATTTTTTGTATTTTTAGTAGAGACAGGGTTTCACTATATTGGCCAGGCTGGTGTCGAACTCCTGACCTCAGGTAATACACCTGCCTCAGCCTCCCAAAGTGCTGGGATTACAGCATGAGCCACCATGTCCCACCCTCTTTTTTTCTTTTTTCTTTTTTCTTTTTTTTTGCACAGAGTCTATCTCTGTTGCCCAGGCTGGAGTGCAATGGTGCGATCTTGGCTCACTACAACCTCTGCCTCCCAGGTTCAAGCAATTCTTGTGCTTCAACCTCCTGAGTAGCTGGGATTACAGGCGCCCGCCACCACGCCCAGCTTATTTTTGTATTTTTAGTAGAAATGGGGTTTCACATCGCTTCTCGGCCTTTTGGCTAAGATCAAGTGAAATGGGGTTTCACCATGTTGGCCAGGCTGATCTCAAACTCCTGACCGCAAGTGATCTGCCTGCCTTGGCCTCCCAAAGTGCTGGGATTGCAGGCGTGAGCCACTGCGCCTGGTTGACATTGTATTTAAGTTTAGTGATACAATGAATGTGATTGTTCACAATTCACCTGGGGTTATAGAAACTTAAAGCCAAAAGAATTAGAAGTGATCTAATTCCAATTATTTCAGCAAATAACAAAACTGAGGCTCAGAGAAGTGAAATGACTTAACTGATGTCACATAGTTCATTGGTAACACAGCCAACAATAAAAACCCAGGTCTCTTGGATTCCAGTTTAGTGTACTTTCCAGGACTTTGTGCAGTCTACTAAGCACAGTTTGGAGGTGGCAGGGTAGAGCTGTGAAGACGCAGAACCCTGGGCCCAAACAGACCAAATAGGAGATCAAGAGAAAATTATCATTTTTTTAAAATCTCAGCTCTGCCACTTGCCAAACCATATTTGGTAAGTTATTTAAGCATCAGTTTCCTTATCTGTTAAACAACGATAAAATCCGGTACAATTCTGCTTGAAGATTAAAAATAAAAACTATTTGGTAGAGCAAAAGTGTGTAGCTTGATAAGAGGTACCTAGATTCTGAGACTAGTATAGCGGATCAAACAGCTAGTGTTTCTAGCTGTTGGAATTTTGCGAAGCTTTTTAACTTCTTTGAATGTTATTTCCTCATCTTTAAAATGGGAATAATAATGCTATTTGCTTCGTAGGGTTTCCAGAAGCTCAAATGAAATCATTCATAAGAAATTAATATGTGTTTGGCATACAAGTGCCAAACACATGCTATAATCAGCCTTCTTCCCAGGTTGTAATGGAAGTTCAGATCTCTTAATGGGCAAAACTTTGAACTAAAAACTTTAGTCTAGAAAACACTTTTTTATAAAGTATTAGCTTCTTTCCAAAGTAATGATGTTTTCAAGGAAATCAGGAGTAAAGACTTTTCATTATCACATGACGATAACAGCTACCAAGACTGCCATGTGGGTGCCAGGTCTTCACGTACAGTCTCTCATTTAGGTTTCAGAATACTCACATGCAGACAGATTAAGTACCTGGTCCAGGATCACTCGGCTAATGAGACGTTTAATCCTGGTCCAGGTCACTCCAAACCCTGTGGCATTCCACTGTCCCATTTTAATTCCACCTCCCAAACTGAACTATTGAGAGAATTAAAACGTGAGACTATCAAAATTTGCTCTAGCTTTTTGACAACCTATTCTAATTACCAAAAGCAGCAGGAGACAACGTCGACATAAAGCTTTTATGATGCCAGGAGAAACCCTTTTAACTTTTATTCCATGAAATCTCTTGGACATTCTCTAGTGAACCTCCTACCACAATTGACTTTTGAATCCTGTATTAGTCTGCTAGGGCTGCCATGAAAAAATACTGTAAACTGAGAGGCTTAAACAACAGAAATTTATTTCCTCATAGTTCTAGAGGCTGGAGATCCAAGAACAAGGCACTGGCAGTCTTAGTTTCTCCTGCAGCCTCTCTTCTTGACTTACAGATGGCTCTGGCCCCACTATGCGTCCTCATGACCTTTCCTCTGTGCACCTGCATTTCTGTCTCTCCTCCTCTTAAAAAAAAAAAAAAAAGGGCAGCCTCCTGAGGTTGAATGGGCTCAGAGAGACTTCCTTTTCAACTCTTCTTATGAGAATACAAGTCCTGTTAGATTAGGGCCCTACCCCTTACAACCTCATTTAAGCTTAAATGCCTTTGTAAAGATCCTGTCTCCAAATACAGTCGCATTGGGAATTAGGGATTCAGCGTATGAATCTGGGGGATGGGGGAAACAATGTAGCCTATAACGAATGCATTCAATATTTTAGCCTCAAGGCCATAAAGCGTTTTCTAGAAATACTTGCAGAAACATAATTGACAAGCACGATCATAAATCATGTCTAAGCCCCCAGAATTATAGAATGTGAGAGCCAGAAGAGACCCTAGAGGTCTAGTTCAGTGCCAGTATTTTTCAGTTATTGAAACTTGGGCCCAAGATGCGGAAAGAGTTTGTGTGAGGGCTACCTCACATCCGTCCGTATTGGAACCCAGAACTTCTCATGTGGTGCACGAGTTATTCCACTGCAGTGCTGCTGCTATTTCAAATCTGATTTTATATATAATATCATCCTTGCTTTTTCCATCTTAAACTTCACCAATGCATTCATTCACACCTGGGAAGATTAGATTCAGCTCATGCCAAGCACTTCACTTGGAAATGCATGGCTTCATTTATTCCTCAAGGTAGCCCTGTGTGGAAGACCATATCATTTTATAGATAAGGACATCTGAGAGTTTAAGTGACTTGCTCAAGTTTCCTCAACTAGTGAGACACAAAGCCTGATGTGGACATGGATTTGAAGGCTCATGTGTGATTAATTGAATGGCTCATGTGTTTGTTCACTTTGAAGGCTGATCCATTAGCTTCTTTCCTATCCCCATTGTGACTTACAACTGCAAGTTCAACAACAGGTAGTGAAAGAGGACAACTACAGACCTTCACAGGGCCTTGGAAAATGGTTCCTTTGTTGTTCTGCAAAAAGGATCACTGGGGAAAGCCAAGAGTTCCTACTTAGCAGGACTAGGGGCACTTTAGGCAGATGGGCTAGAGAATATTTTATAACAAAAACACTTTACAGTGACTGTAAAAAAACAAACCTGTTAATGATTTTAAAAAACATAAACAGTATAGAAAAGTATAAAGAAAGAGTAAATTATCTCATCTTCCTGGCTCATCCCCAGTTGCATTCTCCAGAGATAACTGTTGTTCTGTGTCTATTCAGACATATTTTTAAAAATATATGTAAGCACTTGCATAATGTATGTAAATTATACTTTAGGGTAATACTATAACTATTGCTCTGAAATGTACTTTTAAAAAATCTCTTAACAGTATGTCTTTGACATGTTTTCATGTAAATATATGTCCTTCCATTTCATCCTTCTTTTTTTGTTCTTTTTTTTTTTCAGTCAGGATCTCACTCTGTCTTCCAGACTGGAGTTGGTGGAGTGTAGCACAATCTTGGCTCACTGCAGCCTTGACCACCTGGGCTCAGGCGATCCTCCCACCTCAGTCTCCCTAGTAGCTAGGACTACAGGCATGCAATACCACTCTCTGCTAGTTTTTGTGTTTTTTTTTTTTTTTTTTTTTTGTAGAAACGGGGTTTGATCATGTTGCCCAGGCTGGTCTTGAACTCCTGGACTCAAGTAATCTGCCCACCTTGGCCTCTCAAAGTTCATTCTTTTTAATGATGGAAAAATAGTTCAGGCCGGACACGGTGACTCACACCTGTAATCCCAGCACTGTGGGAAGTCGAGGTGGGCGCATCACTTGAGGTCAGGAGTTTGAGATCAGCCTGGCCAACATGGTGAAACCCTGTCTTTACTAAAAATACAAAAATTAGCCGAGCACTGTGGCGGGCACCTGTAATCCCAGATACTCAGGAGGCTGAAGCAGGAGAATTGCTTGAACCTGGGAGGTGGAGGTTGCAGTGAGCCGAGATCTCACCACTGCACTCCAGCCTGGGCAACAGAGCAAGACTCATCTCAAGAAAAGAAAAAGAAGAGATAAAACAAAAATATTTCATTGTAGGGATATACAATAAATTTAAATTTACTCATTCCCGTAACAGGCTGAGTAATGGCCCCCCAAATGTCTACATTGTCTACATCATAATCCCTGGAACCTGTACATGTTACGCTATTTAAAGAAATGATCCTTTTGGATGTGATTAAGAATTTTGAGGCCGGATATGGTAGCTCACGCCTGTCATCCCAGCACTTTGGGAGGCCAAGGCAGGAGGATCACCTGAGGTCAGGAGTTTGAGATCAGCCAAGTCAACATGGAGAAACCCTGTCTCTACTAAAAATACAAAATTAGCCAGGCGTGGTGGCACATGCTTGTAATGCCAGCTACTCGGGAGGCTGAGGCAGGAGAATCGCTTGAACCTGGGAGGTGGAGGTTGCAGTGAGCTGAGATTGTGCCATTGCACTCCAGCCTGGGCAACAAGAGTGAAACTCTGTCTCAAAAAAAAAAAAAAAAAAAAAGGAATTTTGAGATGGGGAGATCATCCTGTATGATTGAGAGGGGGGTGTGGGAGGTGCTAAATGCGATCATTAGTGTCCTTATAAGAGAGAGGCAGAGGGAACTTCGACAGACACAGAGAAGGCGATGAAGACAGAGGTGGAGATTGGACTGTGGAGGTTACGAGAAATGTGGGCAGTCACCAGGAGCTGGAAGACATAAGAGATGGAGTCTCTTTTTGAGCTTCCAGAGGAAGTGTGGCCCTGCTGGCACCTTGATTTTGGACCAGTGACATTGATTTCAGACTTCTGGCTTCCAAAATGGTGAAAGAATACATTTATTATGTTTTAAGCAAAATAAGTTTGCTTAAAACAAATTTGGGGTAATCTGTTATAGCAGCCACAGGAAACTTACGTAATTCCTTTACTGATGAACATTTAGGATGTTTACAATAAAAGCCTGTAATGTAACTTTACCCACTTGGACAATTATATTTGTAGGACAAATTCCAAGAACTAGAATATCTGAGGCAAACCACCTAAAGAGAATATTTTATATATTCCAAATGGATTCCAGGTACTATATGTTAAAATGTATACCTTTGAATTTACAACTTTAAATATGTTGATTGGCTGGGCTCAGTGGCTCACATCTGTAATCCCAGCACTTCAGGAGGATGAGGTGGGAGGATTACTTGAAGCCAGGAGTTTGATATCTGCCTGGGCCACATAGCGAGACCCCATCTCTACAAAAATAGAAATGAGAAAATGAAAAAAAAAGTCTATAGAAGAGGGAATACCCATGAATAGTTAGGTTCATTTTCATAAAGGAAAGACAAGAAGGATGAGGAGACTCCCAAATATCAACAAATACTGCAAAGCCACAGCAACAAAAGCATTATTGTACATGATTGTGGGTAAATAGCTTAATGGGGCAGAACAGAGCGCTCAGAGGCAAAGCTGCGTACATGAGAACTTGATATATGAGGCTGACACCACAAGTCAGTGGAGAAAGGCAACAGTGCCTCACTATTGGAGAAAAGTAAAATTAGGTCCTTACCTCATTCTGTGTGAAGGTGAATTTCAGATCAACCAAGATCCCATGGAAAGATAAAACTATAAAGTTAAAAAAAGAAAATGTAGGAAGAGTATCTTTTGGGGGGGTAGAAGAGAGGTGGGGTTGAAGGATTTCTACAAGACCCAGAAACCACAAACAATTGGGTAAAAAAGTTTAATGGATTATATTACACCACAATTAAGAATTCATTTTTAATATGATATAATAGACAAAGATGACAATTGGCTTACAGAAAGGGATATTTTACATCATCAAAAAGTGACAGACATAATATCTAAAGTAAATCCAATAGAAAAATACACAAAGTATATTCAAGGGGAAATTGAAATGGCTAACATTGCTCAACTTCACTGAATACCAAAATAAAACAAGACGGAGGGGCACAGTGGCTCACGCCTGTAATCCCAACACTTTGAGAGGCTGAGGTGGAGGGATCACCTGAGGTCCAGAGTTCGAGACCAGCCTGACCAACATAGTGAAATGCCATCTCTATTAAAAATATAAAAATTAGCTGAATGTGGTGGTGCTTGTCTGTAATTGCAGCTACTTGGGAGGCTGAGGCAGGAGAATTGCTAGAACCTGGGAGGCGGAGGCTGCAGTGAGCCAAGATGGCACCATTGCACTCTAGCCTGGGTGACAGAGTGAGATTCTGTCTCAAAAAATAAAATAAAATAAAAAATAATAAAGTAAAACGAGACACAACTTAAAAGCCAAGAACATTGGGCGGGGTGCAATGGCTTACGCCTGTAATCCCAACACTTTGGGAGGCTGAAGCGGTGGATCACAAGGTCAGGAGATTGAGACCATGCTGGCTAACACGGTGAAACCCCATCTCTACTAAAAATACAAAAAATGAGCTGCACGTGGCGGCACATGCCTATAGTCCCAGCTACTCAGGAGGCTGAGGCAGGAAAATTGCTTGAACCCGGCAGGCAGAGGTTGCAGTGAGCCAAGATCGTGCCTCTGCACTCCAGCCTGGCAACAGAGTGAGACTCTGTCTCAGAAAAAACAAAAAGAGGCCCAAAACATTAAAGAGGCAGACAATACCAAGTTTGAGTGTCTGGAGAGCAGTATGCCAATACTTCCAGACGTCACATATACCCCATGACTTATTTAGCCCACTCCTGGGTAAATGCTCCAGAGAAATTTACTCACAGTCCATGAAGGGGCAGGTCTACAGATGCTACATTCTTTTCAGATTAATGTGGTGGTAGGACAATTGGAGGCACCTGAGCATTTACTGCTCAGGGAATGGATAATACTATGGAATAAATACAACCTGTGGAATACTTTCCAGCAGTTAGGCCCCTATGAACTAGATGTGCATGTGCATCGTGGGTAGATCTTAAAAATTAGTGTTGGGGGTGGGGTGCAAGGGGAGGGAGAGCATTAGGACAAATACCTAATGCATGCAGGACTTAAAACCTAGATGACAGGTTGATAGGGTACTGCAAACTACCATGGCACACGTGTACCTATGTAACAAACCTGCACGTTCTGCACATGTACCCCATAACTTAAAATTAAAAAATTAGTGTTGAGTGAAAGAAGCGGCAGATTAAGATCTATGGCGTGACATCATGTCTGTATGATTTTATAAAGATGCCAACCCAACCTATCCAAGGATACTTATTAAGTCCATCAAAGTGAATGTCTATGGGGAGAAACATAAGTGGGAATTGAATTGTAAAAAATAAAACAGGCTGATGACGATATGCACCATGAAACAAGGACTATAATTTACTCAATTTTATGCACCTATAATAATTCTAGCTATCCTTTTCTTTGGTCTAAAACATGGCCTGCATTGTTTTAGAGGCTCAGCCATACACTTGCAAATAACTGCGCATGTATCTGTCACCCTGCAAGGCTGTCAGGGGCTCTCGGGCAGCCCACGTTTTCTTCTCTGTTGTTCTCTTGGGACCTGACACATAGCAGGTGTTCAATAGTTTTGTTGAAAGAAAACGCAGGACATTTTTGGAAACCAGTTTATACATTCCTCCAAAGCTTAAAAAAATGCAGAGGAACTGAAGAATGTGATGCCTGGAAACAAGATTTTCTAGTTCTCCAACTGATATCTTGAAGGCTTAAACTTGAAAAGCAAGTACTGTTTTTTGTCCGTTTTCTGACTCCTGTTTCTTGTCTTCTCCTCTTCATCCCTAGTGCTTAACAGTTGTCTTCAACATCTGGGCAAGGGAGTCAGGTGACAGCAGAATTAATATGCAATCCTTCCTGGTAATGTAAGGGAAGGGGCACGGGTTTGCCTATCACAGCAATAATCTAGCAAAAGCAGCCAGTACCACATGCTACTCCCTGCTGGAGGCCCTCCAGGTCCACACTGCCCTCAGGATAAAGTCTCCACCTGACACTCATGTCCTTCCAGACTTGCTTCGGGCTCCAGACTTGGCTGTCGCCACTCTACCATGATCTGCTTCTCTAACAAAGGGTGCTGATGTGGACACTCGTTAATATTTTAAATTCAATAAGAAATCATTTTAAATAATATAAAACTAGTAAGTAATTTTAAATGCTTTCTAGCACCTGTCTTGAAAGGTGGCAGTTTGTTGAAGACACCAGGTCCACAGTGCTAGGGTCTGCTGTTCCCTGCTGTGCTGTAAGTGACAACCCCTTTTATCTCACTTTCCCAAATCCAGCTGTTGTTTTGCAGAGAAAAACCTCTGTGCCAGGGTGAATAAGTCAGAAAGAGGCCTTAGCATGAGCCCCTGTTATAGAACTTCCTACTTTGTCCCTCCAAATCCACCGTTCTCCCTTTTCCAACTTGCTCCCTGTCCTGGAGGCTGACCTCCAGGGACAGCCTTGGCAGCCCTCCTTGCCCTCTGTTCTTGACTGGGTTTGGCCAGGGAAGAGAGGCACCCTCAGTGCTGACCACACACTGCAGTGCTCTGCAGAGCTACGTGACCTCCGATGCCCAGGTCCACCTGAACCAATTAAATCCTTGCCCTACTTGCCCTCTGTTCCTGATCAGTTTTGGCCAGTGAAGAGACAAGAAAGAGGACTATCCTGTTTCACTGTGCAGTCTGTTCCCTCCCAGGACCTTGAATGATACCACCCACTGGTATATCCAGTTCTCAGGAACACCCCGTTTCTTCATGGCAGTTTTATTTCTTGGTTTTTCTTGTCCTTTCCTGAAACTCAGCATTGGTTAAAGGCCAGCCTGATTCCCTAAATATTCTCAGGAAACAGGATGGGATGGTTCAGGGCAAGTCTACAAATGGCTCCACTTTCCATACAGGGATCAGCTTTGCAAACAGGTGCCTTAGGAAACCTCAGGGGAACTCCCCCTTAACACTTCCCCTCTGGGGGCTACTTGCCTTTCATGTGTATATGCATAGGAAGACCATGCTAATGACTCCTCCTTGAACAGAGAACACACACTCCTGGTGACCAGTGCTTTCTAACCTTAGCCAGAGAAGAGTTTGGTGTAGGTTTTGATTAACTGTGTTATGCAGTCCT
>NC_045435.1:135863570-135871637 GCF_002776525.5 Piliocolobus tephrosceles
TTTTTTTTTTTTTTTTTTGAGATGGAGTCTCGCTCTGTCACCCGGACTGGAGTGCAGTGGCCGGATCTCAGCTCACTGCAAGCTCCGCCTCCCGGGTTTACGCCATTCTCCTGCCTCAGCCTCCCGAGTAGCTGGGACTACAGGCGCCAGCCACCTCGCCCGGCTAGCTTTTTGTATTTTTTAGTAGAGACGGGGTTTCACCGTGTTAGCCAGGATGGTCTCGAACTCCTGACCTCGTGATCCGCCCATCTCGGCCTCCCAAAGTGCTGGGATTACAGGCTTGAGCCACCACGCCCGGCCTCCTTCCCACTTCCGTTCGGGCAGCTTCTGCTTTTCCCAGCTGGGAGGTCTGTGTCCTGCAGACAGTCTTCCCTGACCTAAATGAAGTCTAAATTAAACCCTCATCATAGCTGCTTCTCCCGCTGTGTTGTAATGACCTGATTGTCTGTCACCCCCATTGAGACAAGAGAAAGTAAAAATTAGCCTGGACTATTAAAATCTTCCTTGGCCATTCATCAGGCTGGAATAAAAGAGAAAACCAGATTCAAAGTTAACAATAAATAATATTTCTCGCAAGGGGCATGCTGTAGTGGTAAAGGGTCACGAAAACCCCCTTCTTGGAGTAGTGTCTTCTGACTCACTGAGAAACCTTTTTTCTCTAAAATCCTAGACTATCAGAAACATCGCTGTTTGAAATGATGTTAGAGTGAAATAGCTCACCCTTGCCTGGAGGATCTAAGTCACTGAGAGAGAAGCAGCCTTGATTTAAACCCCAGGGACAGAGCTTTGGAGGAGGGGTTTCTGGACACAGTAGCCCACAGCTATGGATAGGATGATACCGTTACATTTAGACCTATCTTGCTTTGAGTCTGTCAAAATACATTTCGCTTAAATTTCACTCTTCCCCATGCCCCATACTGTAATTCTTTTCTTTTCCTTTGTTTGGGGAGATACCCTATGGTTATTCTGGTGTGTGGTCTTTGCAATGTGTCAATGACCATCACGTGGTAGGCTTTGTCAGAGCAGGCTTTGTTCCCAGTGGTCCTGGGTTGGTTGAGTGAGGACAGCAATTTATCATAGCACCTAAAACACAGGATAAAAGAGAGAAGCAATTTCTGTTAAATGGGTGAGTAAATGAATGAGTGAGTCATGTTTCCCCCTAGATGGACTTGTATGAGCCAGGAAGTGCACCTAGGACCTAGCCAACATGGGCAGTTTAAACTGGGAATCTGGAGTCAGAGCTGGGTTTGAACCCTAACCTGCCATTTATTAATCATGTGAGCAAAATGAATGTCTTACTTCTGTGCGCCTCAGTGTCCTCATCTCAAAATGAAGATGATATTTTATTGAGCATAATAATCTCTCTTCTGCAGGGTTGCTATAATTGTCAGAAAAAAATTGTCCAAAAGTTGGGATTGGATAAAAGAGATTACTGGGTGTTATTTCAATTGAGTGGGGCCATTGTCCTGGGGACCCTCTGGGGATATCTAATTCCACAGGGGTGTGCACATTTCACTGATTTGCCATTGGCTAGGGTTTTTTTTTTTTTTTTACACTTGATATCAGCCAAAAGGCTGAGAAGCAGTGACTAGCCTTTTAAAAAATACAACTAACAGTAGAAATTACGTTATAGAAAACTCATGGTAACAATTCCTGCTCATAGCAATGCCAATTAATTTTCTCTGGTTGAGAATATAAATCTCTGTAATTCAAATTCTTATGTGCACCAGTTTTTACATCTTACTGGATTCCCTATTAATTAATGAGTTGAATAAAACCCTTGGCATGGGTCCGTTTCACATTTGCATGAGAGTCAGGATTTTACCTTTTGAAATTTTAACTTAGCACAATGAAGATTAATAATAGATGTAAAATGCTTATTGTACTAGAGACCCTCAAGTCATACCTATGATTATTATTTTATTGACAGACTGAGATGCCAGACAGAATACACCAACAGATCAGCAAGAGCGTAGGGGTTACTATGGAGCCCAGCCTTATAGAGTAGGCCAGGGAAGGGTTGGAGACTGGGAAGTTCTCTTGGGACACATCCAGGTTGAATGAATGTTTGCTCCTCATCTTAGGCATCGCTGCTTGGTTGCAAGCATAGAACCCCACCTGAAACAATGAGGGAGCTTATGCCATAAAGCACAGGTTGATCAGCCAGGCTTCAGGAAGAGTGGACAGACAAGAGCGTCCCCAGATGCCTTCACTCATCTCTCAACTCTGCCTGTTTATTAGTTTGATTCTCTGTCCTAGCACATTGACCTTGTCCACACAGCCAGGAACATGGCTGCTAACAGCTCCAAGTCCCCTTCCCCAAGGCTGTTACCACAGGTTAAGAAGAGTCTTTTCTTCATTCCATTTCCAAAGATTTCCAGGAATGTCTCTAAGTGTTCTGGTTTGGAAAGCTGCACGTCTTAGAGTATTCAGTTGTGGCCATGGAAGAGAAAGGTATTTCCCATGTGAACCACAGTCCAGGAAGAAGCGGGAGAGTGCTGAGCAGAGAAGACAGAATATTTTTTCTAATCCCTCTCAAAATTGGCTTGGAAACTGAAGTGTAACCTACCTAGAGCTGACCAGATCACATTGCAGTGCGGGAGTCAACAATGGTAAAGGGAGGAACAACCGTCAGGAGGAGAGGTTGACAAACCGTGCTGAGGACAGCCCCGCGAGTTTGCACAGATGTTACAGAAATGCTTTTAGAGTGTGTTAGATAAATGATGGTTTCAAACAGATGCATTGATTATATGGGAGTCAGCGTGCTGGCCTCCTTACAATCTCATTTCGCCCTCATAGAAGCCCACTGGTGTGGTGAGGTGATCGTCATGTGACAGTTAAGGAGACTGAGGCCCAGAGAGGTCATATAGCTATGATGTAGCAGAACCAATTGGAGGCAGTCTGATCCTAAACACTAATTGGAATGGACCTTTGGTCTTTGAGCCCTTATTATAAGCCGAATATGACTCTGATCTTAGTTTTCTCTTTTATCTAGAGTGCTAACTCTGTCATGTCATTCTGTCATGTCAGCATGACCATGCCACAATGAAATTATGTGGAGAGAGCAGGGCTTTATACTTGTATAAAACCCAGGAAAATGAACGTTAATTTACCAGGTAGAGGAAGACAGCCTCAAACAGAATAAGCTGGTATGACTAAGAAAGAGGAAATGAAGGCTGACTTAGAAACAAAGATAACCACTGGACCATGAGACTCAGACTGCTTGGTTATCTTTGTGGCCCTGTTATAGCTGAGGCCGCACCACTAGATAAAGTGAAAGGGGATTAGTTTTAGAAGAGGCTCTTATGAACATTTTGGCCCTGACCTAAGGCGAGGGAATCAAATGACCTTTTTAAGTTTCATATTTCAGGCCCGGTTTTGTGACAGCAGTAAAATGACTCTGACTGAGAGTTTAGAGAGTTTCAGCACAAAGCAGGATGCTCTCTAGGGCTCACTTCCCCAGGCTGTGGGCATGCCTTGGACAGGGTGATCCCTGACATCTGGGCAGAGTAGAGGCAGCCATATTTTCTGAACCCCAAAGCAAAACTTATGAATGGCAAAGAATTTTTAAAAATGATTTTGAGGCCGGGCGTGGTGGCTCATGCCTGTAATCCCAGCACTCTGGGAGGCCAAGGCAGGCGGATCACCTGAGGTAGGGAGTTTGAGACTAGCCTAAAAAAACATGGAGAAACCCTGCTCTACTAAAAATACAAAATTAGCTGGGCGTGGTGGCGCACGCCTGTAATTCCAGCTGCTCACAAGGCTGAGGCAGGAGAATCGCTTGAACCCAGGAGTCAGAGCTTGTGGTGAGCTGAGATTGTGCCATTGTACTCCAGCCTGGGCAACAGAGTGAGACCTTGTCTCAAAAAAAAAAAAAAAAAAAAAGATTTTGATATTTTTATCTGAAAAGTCTCCCAAAACATAAATAATCACATTTATTAAAAAGAAAGAAAACAATCTGGGCCATGTTATCATCACTGACGTAGGGGAATCAGGCTGGGGGAGTGACTGGCAAGACAGGAAAGACTGATACCTTTGCCATACGCCACACCTGAGATTGCCACTGCAGCCCTTGTGCAAACTGTCCCTGGAGTTACAGTGATGCCTTCCAGACAGCAGAGGGGAGGCAGCTGATCAAGCTAACAGCAGAGAGGGACCAAGTGAAAACTAAAGGTTAGGCTCTCTTCAGTGGATTATTACTGTCTGGCTGATAGAAATTTGGAAATTACGTCCCTCCTTTTTTCTCTTTTACACATCTTCAATCTTGTGTGTTCTTATGAATGCAAAATAGCTAAATAGATTTTAAATATCCATTTATACTAAAGTGTGAATGATTGCTCTGAGCCCACGAGTGGATACATTTTATTTATCCAAGATATTTGAAAAAGAATTGTTACCGGGCGTGGTGGCTCAAGCCTGTAATCCCAGCACTTCAGGAGGCCGAGACCGGCGGATCACGAGGTCAGGAGATCGAGACCATCCTGGCCAACACGGTGAAACCCTGTCTCTACTAAAAAATACAAAAAACTAGCCGGGCGAGGTGGCGGCGCCTGTAGTCCCAGCTACCTGGGAGGTTGAGGCAGGAGAATGGCGTGAACCCGGGAGGCGGAGCTTGAAGTGAGCTGAGATCCGGCCACAGCACTCCAGCCCGGGCGACAGAACAGGACACCGTCTCAACAAAAAAAAAAAAAAAAAAAAAAAGAATTGTCTTAGTTGGATACTCTCCATTAATGGTGCAGATCTACCATAGCCAAAGGGGGAAAAACTCAATAGGGACAGAAAAACCAATAGACGTGGGTCTATAAGGAAAATGCAGGAATAGGAGACTACAGCTAGATAGGGAATGGGCTGAGTTCTCAGTATGAGCAGAATTGATGGGTAGCCAATTGGCAACAACAGCTATAAAGTGGGGAATTAAAATGACTAGAGGACCATATTTGGTATGTAACCATCAAATTGCTTGAAAAAGATCCAATGAAAGGGACAGATAAGGATACTGGAATTTGATTATGGGTTTTGCTAGTGACAGAATGAAGTATCTCCATCACTGCAATCCCAAGTTAATATAGAGTAGTTGTGAAATTCCCTTTCTAAATTGTAAATAAGCCTGATGCTGGGGGATAACCATCTGCTCAAATTCTGACTAACAATTCTCCCTTATTAGCAAGAAATCAACAGACTCAGCACTCACGTGGAATATTTTGTGAGTGGTTTTCATTCAAAGGGTGAGTCGCCAGTGGTGAGATATGCCGACGGGGAGTATACTTTGATGCTGAAGCCATTCCTCATTTCTTCCCTTTCATTGGGGGCAAAAAAAAAAAAAAAATGCTACAAGGAAAAAAAAACCCCAAACACTCCCTCACACTTCATAGTACTTTACCATTTACTAAGTAATACAACTCAAGATACCTTATTAGAGCCTGACAACAGCACCACAAAGTGGGTGTGGTCATCTTATTTTTCAGATGAAGACACCGAGGCTATAGCTGGGCATGGCTGCTCACACCTGTGGCACTTCAGGAGGCCGAAGTGGGAGGACTGCTTGAGCTCAGGAGTCCGAGACCAGCCTGGGCAACAGAGTGGGACCCAGTCCTACAAAAAAATAAAACAAAATTAGCTGGGCATAGTGATGCATACCTGTATAGTCCCAGCTACTCAGGAGGCTAAGGTGGGAGGACTGCTTGAGCCCAGGATATTGAGACTGCTGTGAGCTGGGATTGTGCCAATGCACTCCCACTCCTGCCTGGGCAACAGAGTGAGACCCTGTCTCAAAAACAAAACAAAACAAAACAAAACAAAACAAAACAAAACAAAAACATTGAGGCTCAGAGAGGCAAGTTGTCCCATGACAAGGAAGAGGCACTAACTCACAGCTGTTCCATCTTCCATCTCCAGATGTTTGCTTGATGAAATCTGTGGTAAGCAGACTATTTGATATGGAAAGTAAAAACAAAACAAAACAAAAATCCTTCTTCTGCCTGTCATTTGCTAATTCACTAACTCTCTTTATCTCTTTAACAATGAATGATGTTTGGCCTGGAGCGGTGGCTCACGCTTGTAATCCCAGCATTTTGGGTGGACGAAGCGGGCGGATCATGAGGTCAGGAGACAGAGACCATCCTGGCCAACATGGTGAAACCCTGTCTCTACTAAAAATACAAAAATTAGCTGGGTGTTGTGACTTGTGCTTGTAATCCCAGTTATTCATGAGGCTAAGGCACAAGAATCCCCTGAACCCAGGAGGTGGAGGTCGCAGTGAGCCAAGATATCGCACCATTGCACTCTAGCCTGGCGACAGAGTGATACTCCATCTTGGGAAAAAAAAAAAAAAAAAGATGTTCACAAATGCTTATAGGGAGACTATTAGGACTTAAACACTGCCTATTGACATTGTAATAGTCATACTTACAGGGCTCTGCTGTGCACATAAATCAGGCATGATTTTAAAGTCAGACATAATTTACTGTATAACGTCGGCTAGTAAATTTGAGCATATGATGATCTCAAATGTGTCTTGTCAGAAAGCAAGCCATTCAGCTGCAAGAAACGTGCGGTATCTATAAATAAAGGCTCCCACCTTTGCATCAAGATGAAACTCCATGATAATTTCCTTTCCTCTGGCTTCTCTCCTACTGTGAGTGGGGAGCTTTCTGGGAAGAAGGGTAGAAGCTTGGCTTTAGTTCTCCAAGATTCACAACCACATACCATATGGAATGGAGTGCTCACAAAACTGAACTTTCTACCTGTCCAAAGATACTTGTCAAGTTTTTTTTTTTTTTTTTAATTGTTTTTTTTTAAGTTCTGCATTCTCTGGAGTTGATAGGGGGATCTTTTTGCTGCTTTTTGGGCTTTTGCTTTCTTTCTTCAATAGTTTCAACCTATAAAAATTGACTTGAATATTAGGTTTGATCAAAAAAGAAACATTAATACCTGGCAACAGCTTCTTTCTGAAATTCTCTTTTCCAGGACTGGGAGTACACAGATGTATTAGAGATTTTCTATAAGTGGTCTTTTCTCTTTTTAAACTTGGGGAAAGTCAATTCTTAAATCTGCGGATAAAAGCCTTAAGGTCCACTTCTCCCCCTGGCAATTTATATTAAAAAAAACTTCAGATCCCACATAGGTTGGCTCATATTTAGATGCAGAGAATGGCTCATATTTAGAGGTTGAGAAACACTCAAAGTGAAACACCCCACAATCACATCATTGTTCCCTTGCATGGGAGAGTTTAGAGAAATCAAGTCCTCTCTGGCAGATTGTAACAAAAAGTATGTTACAATTCTCAGTTAAATTTAAAAGATTTCTTTGGACAGAAGTTTCTCTTTACAGGAACATTGCATTGTTTTTTTCCCACTTTATGTCTTTAGAATATTTTGTCCACTTTGGTAATCTTCCATTCTGGTTATTTGGGTTTACCTGCGGGGAAGTCAGAAGGACTAGTATTTTGCAAGCCACTTAAAACTGCCATTGAAATGGCATCCAGTCAAGAACATTCTGCCTTGAAACTGGCAGCCCCAATTCTACCTCCAGCTCATAGTGTGACCTTGGGAGTCTCCTTTTTCTGAGTTTCATTTTCCTTCTCAGAAAAATGCTGAGATTGGATTAATCCTCCATTTCCAGCCCTCCACAGGGCATTTTGTCAGGTGGCAAATCAGGAAGGGGAGATGTCATGGATGGTCATTAACGGTGGCTTTGCACTGCATTGATCACACTAACTACTTGTCACTTCATCTCTGGACAGGGATTTCCCGTGGCTTTTTAAAAACCTGGGGTACTTTTTTTGTGGCCTTTCAGGAGCCTCAATCTTAAAACACATGAATATCTAGATTGTTTCTTCCTTCAGCAGTAACATATCTGGTGTTTGTAGTACACTTTCAATTTATAAAGAATTTTCTGATTTGGTGTCTGGTTTAATCAAATGCTCATACTACTGTCACTTGAAGAAGGTGTATAGAAAAGACATCTGCACACCTACCCAAATGATCTTAGAACCATCACTGAAAATTCTCAGCAGGCATGCAGGTGGGCTGGCAGACCATCCATCCTTCCTTCCTTCCATCCATCCAT
>NC_045435.1:135871647-135880380 GCF_002776525.5 Piliocolobus tephrosceles
CATCCATCCATCCATCCATCCATCCATCCTTTTGATCCCTGACATAGGGAACTCATTCTCTAACATGAAGGCATACAGGACATTTGACCTCATATACCTTTTTCTTCTTTTTTAAAAATTTGTTTTAGAAGTTTACATTTAATAAATTTCACTATTTTTGATGGACAGTCCATGAGTTTCGATGAGTGCCTGGAGCTCTTGTAACCACTGCCATAAGTAAGTTATAGGGCAGTTCCATCACTCCACCCACCTTCAAAAAAATTTCTGTCTAGGCCGGGCGCGGTGGCTCAAGCCTGTAATCCCAGCACTTTGGGAGGCCGAGGTGAGTGGATCACAAGGTCAGGAGATCGAGACCATCCTGGCTAACACGGTGAAACCCCGTCTCTACTAAAAATATAAAAAAATTAGCCGGGCGTGGTGGCGGGCAGTTGTAGTCCCAGCTATTCAGGAGGCTGAGGCAGGAGAATGGCGTGAACCCGGGAGGTGGAGTTTGCAGTGAGCCGAGATCGCGCCACTGCACTCCAGCCTGGGCAACAGAGCGAGACTCTGCCTAAAAAAAAAAAAAAAAAAAAAATTTCTGTCTAGCTACCTCTTTGTAGTCAAACACTGGCTCCACTCTTAACTCTTGGCAATCACTAATCTCATTTCTGTTCCTATAGTTTTGCCTTTTCCAGAATGTCATTATCAAGGAAATCATATAATGTGTGGTTAAGTCTGGCTTCTTTCACTGAACACAATGCATGTGAGATTCACTTGCAATGTTTCATGTAACAATAGTTTATTCTCATTTATTGCTGAGTAGTCATTTATTGTATAAATGTACCATAGTTTGTTTACATTTTTAATTCATTCCCCAGTTAAGGGATCTTTGGGTTGCTTCTAGGTTTTGATGATTATGAATAAGGCATCAATAAACATTCACATATAGGTTTTTTTGTACAAACATAGGTTTTCATTATATTTGTATAAATATCTAGAAGTGGGATAACGAGATGATATTAAGTGTATGTTTAACTTTAAAACAAACTGTCAAACTGCCTTCCAAAGTGACTGTATTATTTTGCACTCTCACCAGCAATGTGTAAGAGTTCCAGTTACTCCACCTCCTCACCAGCACTTGGTATCCTCAGTTTGGTGTGTGTGTGCGCACGTAAGTAGTCTTGTTAATAGGTATGTAGTAGTATTTCATTGCAGTTTTACTTGTATTTCCCTAATGACTAGTAATGTTGAACATCTCTTGATGTGCTTTTTCAGACATCTATATATCTTATTTGATGAAGTGAATGCTCACATTTTTTGTGATTAAAAAAATAAGATTTTCTTACTTCTGCATTTTGAGAGTTCTTTGAATATGCGGGAAACAAGTCCTTTGTCAAACATATGATTTGCAAATATTTTCCCCAGTCTTTGGTTTGCCTTTCATTTCCTTACCCATATCTTTTGTAAACATTTTCAGTATGTGTTTGTTTATTTTTTAGAGACAGAGTCTTGCTCTACTGCCTGGGCTGGAGTGCAGTGGCATGATCACAGCTCACTGCAGCCTTGAACTTCTGTGCTCAAGCAATACTCCTGCCTCAGCCTCTTGAGTAACTAGGACTACAGGCACGTGCCATCCACACCCAGCTAATTTTTTATTTAAAAAACTTTTCTGGGCAGATGTTATCTTGCCATGTAGCCCAGGCTGGTCTTGAAATCCCAGCCTCAAGTGATGTTCCTGTCTTGGCCTCCCAAAGTGCTGGGATTACTGGCATGGTCTGTTTGTTTTTTGCATATAGATGTTCAATTCCATCACTGGTTGTAAAGATCATCCAGGTGTGCTCAATGTAATCACAAGGGTCCTTATGAAAAATGCAGGAGGGTCACAGTCAGAGAAGGAGAGGCAATGACAGAACCAGAGATTGGAGTGATGTCCTTGCTGAAAGGGGCCAAGAACCAGGAACTGAGGAATGTAGGCAGCCTCTAGATGCTGGAAAAGGCAAGGAATAGATTCTCCCCTAGAGCCTCCAGAAACAACATGTCTCTACTGATACCTTGATTTGACCATGTAAGACCCATTTTTGGGCTTCTGACTGCCAGAACTGTAAAATAATCAAGTTGTATTGTTTTATAATAACCACTATGTTTATGGTAATATTTTACAGTAGCAATAGGAAACCAATATAAAAAGCTGCATTGAATTTGACAGAATTACACTTCTGTCAAAATCAACTGACTATATTCACATGAAACTATTTCTAGATTCTTTATTCTGTTCCATATTTCTATGTGTCCATACTTTTTGCCTACACAACACTGATATATCTTTTTTTTTTTTGAGATGGAGTCTCGCTCTATTGCCTAGGCTGGAATGCAGTGGTGTGATCTTGGCTCACTGCAACCTCTGCCTCCCAGGTTCAAGTGATTTTCCTGCCTCAGCCTCCCCAGTAGCTGGGACTATAGGTGCATGCCACTACGCCTGGCTAATTTTTGTATTTTTTGTAGAGGTAGGGTTTCGCCATGTTAAGCAGGCTGGTCTGGAACTCCTAACCTCAAGTGATCCACCCACCTAAGCCTCCCAAAGTGTTGGGATTACAGGCATGAGCCACTGCACCTGGCATATTTTTTGCTTTTTTTTTTTTTTTTTTTTTTTTTTGAGACAGAGTCTCGCTGTCGCCCAGGCTGGAGTGCAGTGGCGCGATCTCGGCTCACTGCAAACTCTGCCTCCTGGGTTCAAGCCATTCTCCTGCCTCAGCATCCCGAATAGCTGGGACTACAGGTGCCCACCACCACGCCCGGCTAATTTTTTGTATTTTTAGTAGAGACGGGGTTTCACCATGTTAGCCAGGATGGTCTCGATCTCTTGACCTCGTGATCCGCCCACCTCGGCCTCCCAAAGTGCTAGGATTATAGGCGTGAGCCACCGCGCCCGGCCTGGCATATTTTTTTTAAACCTGTCTTGAATTCTCTTATTTTCACTGCTTCATATCTTCAGGATATGAAAAGTTGGTCAGTGGTAGTGAGAAGGATCCCAAAACATAAGGATCAAAAAATGGCAAGTTTCAGGGTAGACATCTGTATTAGTTTTTTTTTTTCAGAAAGAAAGAACTAAAATTGTATTTGTTTGTAGATTGCATAATCTGCTGTGTAGAAAATCACAAAGAGTCAACCAAAATACTACTGGAACTAATAAACACATTCAGTGTATTTGCAGAATACAATGTCAGCACCAAAAATTAGTTAAATTTCCATACATTAAACAATTTTAAAAGAAAATTAAGAAAACACTTCCATTTGCTAGAGAACTTACAGTAAGAAATACTTAGGAATAAACGTAAAAAGGCGATAAGTTTGTACCTTAAAAACTACAAACATTGATCAAAATTATTAAAAACATATATAAAATAGAGATACAACCCCTATTGATGGATTGGAAAAATTAATATTGTTAAATTATATAACCCAATGTGATTTAGATTCAACACGATACCCATAAAAATCTCTATCAGTTTTTGATAAAGAAACAAAAAACAGGCCGGGCGCGGTGGCTCAAGCCTGTAATCCCAGCACTTTGGGAGGCCGAGACGGGCGGATCACGAGGTCAGGAGATCGAGACCATCCTGGCTAATACGGTGAAACCCCGTCTCTACTAAAGAATACAAAAAACCAGCCGGGCGACGAGGCGGGCGTCTGTAGTCCCAGCTACTCGGGAGGCGGAGGCAGGAGAATGGCGTAAACCCGGGAGGCGGAGCTTGCAGTGAGCTGAGATCCGGCCACCGCACTCCAGCCTGGGCGACAGACCCAGACCCCGTCTCAAAAAAAAAAAAAAAAAAAAAAAAGAAACAAAAAACAGGCTGGGAAAAGTGGCTCACGTCTGTTGGCCAGGCTGGTCTCAAACTCCTGACCTCAAGTGATCGATCCGTCTTTTTTTTGTTGTTGAGACGGAGTCTCGCTCTGTCGCCCAGGCTGGAGTGCAGTGGCTCGATCTCAGCTCACTGCAAGCTCCGCCTCCCGGGTTCACGCCATTCTCCTGCCTCAGCCTCGGAAGTAGCTGGGACTACAGGTGCCCGCCACCTCGCCCGGCTAGTTTTTTGCATTTTTTAAGTAGAGAGGGGGTTTCACTGTGTTAGCCAGGATGGTCTCGATCTCCTGACCTCGTGATCCGCCCGTCTTGGCCTCCCAAAGTGCTGGGATTACAGGCTTGAGCCACTGCGCCCGATCTCCCAAAGTGCTGGGATTACAAGCATGAGCCACCCTGCCCAGCCCAATCCTCTTAACATAAACACTTTAATGTAAATTAATGCTTGAACTCAGTGTCAAGTCAACTCAAACTCAAGTCAATGCTGAATTGACTCTAACGTCAATTAATGCTTGATGGTTTGCTATACTCATTGCCTTTGGAATAAGTATCTCAAAAATGAATTTTCTGATGTTCCGCAAGGAGTGATCTCTGACTGAAGACCTTGCCATGCTTATGACATTTGTAAGATTTCTGTCCAGTATGGATACTCTGATGTCTAATGAGGTGTGAATGTGAAGTAAAGGCTTTGCCACAATCATCACACTTGTGAGATTTCTCTCCTGTATGAATTCTCCTATGTTTAGCATAAGATGAAGCTTGACTGAAGACCTTGCCACAATCATCACATTTGTAAGGTTTCTCTCCAGTATAAGTTCGCTGATGAACTGCAAGGTTTGAACGATGTCTGAAAAATCTGCCACATTTATTACACTTGTAAGATCTCTCTCCATTATGGATTCTCCAGTGATTTGCAATGGTTGTAGTGTTACTGAAGACTTTGTGACAATCATTACATTTGTAAAGTTTCCCTATACCACGGATTGATTTATGGTGAATAAGCGTTGACTGCCCACTAAAGGCTTTGCCACACTCATTACACTTCTAAGGTTTCTCTCCAGTATGAATTCTCTTATGTGTTTCAAGGTGTGATTTGCGACCGAAAACTTTGTCACATTCTTCACATTTGTAAGGTTTCTCTCCAGTATGAAGTCTATGATGACGTGCAAGGGTTGCTTGTTGATTAAAATCCTTGCCACATTCATTACACTTGTAAGGTTTCTCTCCAGTATGAAGTCTATGATGACGTGCAAGGGTTGCCTGTTGATTAAAAACCTTGCCACATTCATTACACTTGTAAGGTTTCTCTCCAGTATGAATTGCCTGATGAATTACAAGGGCTGAATTGTGACAGAAGGTCTTACCACACTCATTACACTTGTAAGGTTTCTCTCCAATATGAAATCTACGATGGCATACAAGGGATGATGTCTGACTGAAGGTCTTGCCACACTCATGACACTTGTAAGTTTTTTCCCCAGTATGAGTTCGCCAATAAACTGCAAGATATGAACAACGTCTAAAAAATTTGCCACATTTATTACACTTGTAAGATCTCTCTTCGTTATGGATTCTCCAATGATATGCAATGGTTGTAGCATTACTGAAGACTTTGTGACAATCATTACATTTATAAAGTTTCCCTACACCATGGATTGCTTGATGGTGAATAAGTGTTGACTGCCCACTAAAGGCTTTGCCACATTCATTACACTTGTAAGGTTTCTCTCAAGTGTGAATTCTAGTATGTTGTACCAGGTGTGAATCACACCTGAAAGCCTTGTCGCAAATCCTCCATTTGTATAGTTTCTCTCCAGTATGAATTCTCCTATGTCTTTTAAGATTTGATTTGTGACTAAAAATTTTGTCATATTCTTCATATTTGTAAGGTTTCTCTCCAGTATGAAGTCTATGATGACTTGCAAGGTTTGACTGTTGATTAAAAACCTTGCCACATTCATTACACTTGTAAGGTTTCTTGCCAGTGTGACATCTATGATGGCATGCAAGGTATCGCTTCTGATTAAAGACCTTGCCACATACATCACATTTATATTGTTTGCCTCCTAAATGAATTATCTGATGTTTCCTTACGAGTGAGCTACAATTAAAGGCTCTAACACTCTCATTATATTGGAAACATTTTTCTCTCATGTGTACTCCCTGTTTTTGTGTGAGTAATGACGAATGGAGGAAATTATTTTCATAGTTATTAGAAATATGGATTTTGCGCCTAGAAGAAATTCTTTGGGACGTTGGAACCGAGGAAGTATCGTTGATAGACTTCTCAACTTGATTACCAACTTTCCCTTTGGTCTGAAATATGTGGAGTTCAGGAAGATGTGAACGAAAGCTTAATCCAAGCTGATCTTTAATAGGCTTGTTTCCGGCATGCCTTCGATCATATCTGTCTGTGCTATTTCTTTCATCTTCTTGCCACTGAAACTCAAAGTCATGAATATCTTTCCCAATTTCCTGGAAGCAAAAATCTCCAATGTGATGACTTTCATGTCTTTCCAATGTCCCTGTGTGGAACACTTCTGTATTGCCTTGCCCTGTTGACGAGAACTTCTTCATCATGGATTTGGAAGAGATATCCACAGAATGCAGGTTCCTGTAGTTCTCCAACATCACGGCCCTGTATAAAGCCCTCCTGCGCAGGGTCCAGGCATTTCCACTCCTCCAAAGAGAATTCTATAGCCACATCCCTAAAAGTGTCCCTGAGGAAGAGCCATGCCTGGCTCCTTTTCTTTCCTCTTCTGAGCTGCTTCCTCACGTAACATGAGTCTTTAGAAATCAATAGCGCTGCAGTGTGACCTTCACTGAGGTGATCCGCTTCCGGGTCTGTATTAGTTATCTGTTGTCAAGAAACAGATTATCACAAACTTCGTGGCTTAAGGCAACAAACACTGATTATCTCACAGTGGCTGTGGGTCAGGGGTCTGGAGGCATTTCAGCTGGGTGTTCCTGGCTCAGTGTCTCTCATGGGTTGTAGTCAAGCTGTGGGTCATGGCTGCAGTCATCTCAAGGCTTGACTGGTGACAACCCACATCCAAGGTCACTCACATGGCCGTTAGCAGGTCTCAGAAAATCTGCTTATAAGGTGACTGACACAATGGCTGGCACACCTTCATGCCTCCTGCCGGGGCTGCCCATTGGTGGCCTGAGTATCCTTATGTCATGGCAGCTGGCTTTCCTAGAGTGACTGATGATAGAGAGAAAGACAGGGGGAGAGAGAAAGAGAAAGAGAGAGAGTGAGAGTCAACACTCACCTGTTTATAACCTGATCTTGGATATGATATATCATGACTTCTGCCATATTGTATTCATTAGAATTGAGTCGTTAAATTCATCCCACACTCAAGAGGGGAGGAATTAAGCTTCACCTCTAAAGAAGAGGAATCTATAGGCATAGCTTTGAAATCACTACAGTCTACCCTCTGGCCACAAATTTTTTTATATTCCTCCCACATGTAGAACACACTCATCCTACTCCTCAGTGGCCCCCAGTGTCTCATCCCACTACTGCACTAGCTTCAAGTCCATAATCTCACCATCTAAGTCAGGTCTAGGTAGGAGAGGCTCCTCAGGTTAGTAAGTTTAGCTCCGTAAGTGCCGTTCCTCTGATCTGTGAAACTAAAGGGGGGTTATCTGCCCCTTCACACTCAAAACACAATGGTAAAGCAGACACAGGATAACTGCTCCAGATATTCTTGTTCAAAAAGGGGGAAACAGGAGGTGCAAAGTGGTCAGTGGTCCAAGGCAATTTTGAAAGCCAGTCAGGCAAATGTTGCAAGTTCCCTGATTAGATCTCAAGTCCTGGGAATACTTCTGTGGGGTTCTTGGCTTCCCTCTCTGAACCCTTGGTTTTGCCGTGTTAATCATCCTTCCCTTATCACAAAAGGCAACATGTGTTTGCTCCATTTTCCTAACCCAAGTTTATAAATATTTGTTCCTATGTTTTCCCCCACAAATCTGATGGTTTTACATTCCACATTTTGGTTTTTGATCCATTTGGAGGTGACTTTTGCATAAAGTGTAAAGTATAGATCTTTCAATTTTTTGCTTATAAATGTCTGTCTTCTAGCACTGTTAGTTGAAATGTGGCAAAGTGACATTATACCAGTTCCCAGACTAGGCTTCAGGATGCCCTTCCTGCTTCCTCTCTTTGGAACCCTCCCCATGCCATGAGAACAAGCCTGGGCTGGCCTGTTAGAGGATGAGAGATCCTGTGGAGGAGAGACAGCCCAGCCCGAACAAGGCCAGCCTAGTCCATCCAGCCAATGGTCCGACATGTTAGATCTAGCCAGAACCAGCATAGTAAACACTGATTCAGACTTTCTGGGGGTTAATTCTGCAGTACATGAGCCACATTTATAAGTGTATGCAGCCTGACCCAGTCATTGGATCTTATTCTAAGGAAATAATTAATGTAAAAGGATATTTAAAGAACATTTCTCACAATAGTAAAAGCTTGAAATATGAGTGTTCATCATTAGTGGAATGATTAAATGAGGGTGCATATACACAGTGGAATACTCTGAAACTGTTACAAATGGTTATATAGCTGTAAAGGAAATTGGCTATACTATATTCTTCAGTAAACAAGGTAAATTAGAAAGTATTATATGTTTTATAGTATGAACCTGTTTTTGAATAAAATAGTATACAACTATGTCTCTCTACATAGAAGAGTGGATGAAGGGAAGGAGATGTGTATATATATAGTATGTATGTGTGTGTATACACATAAATATGGACATACATATATAAAAGTATATATATGTATCTTTATAAATTATTAGCAGTGGTTAAAAAATAATTTTTTATAGCCGGGCGAGGTAGCGGGCGCCTGTAGTCCCAGCTACTCGGGAGGCTGAGGCAGGAGAATGGCGTGA
>NC_045435.1:135880480-135906820 GCF_002776525.5 Piliocolobus tephrosceles
CTCTGTCACCCAGGCTGGAGTGTAGTGACACAATCATAGCTCACTGCAGCCTCAAATTTCTGGGCTCAAGCAATCCTTCTGGCTCAGCCTCCTGAGTAGCTGAGATTACAGGTGCATGTGCCACTGTGCCTGGCTTATTTTAAAACTTTTTTTTAGAGATGGAGTCTCTCCAGGTTGCCCAGGCTGGTCTGGAACTCTGGGCAATCCTCCCATCTCAGCCTCCCATAGTGCTGGGATTATATGCATGAGCCACTGCACCTGGCCTTCAGTTTTTACTTTATAATGTTGTGTGCAAATCTTTGAAAGAGCATCTATTTAATAAAATAGGCCAGGCGTGGTGGCTCACACCTGTAATCCCAGCACTTTGGGAGGCCGAGGTGGGCAGATCACGAGGTCAGGAGATCGAGACCATCCTGGCTAACACGGCGAAACCCTGTCTCTACTAAAAATACAAAAAATTAGCCGGGCATGGTGGCAGGCGCCTGTAGTCCCAGCTATTCAGCAGGCTGAGGCAGGAGAATGGCGTGAACCTGGGAGGCGGAGCTTACAGTGAGCCGAAATTGCGCCACTGCACTCCAGCCTGGGCGACAGAGTGAGAGTCCGTCTCAAAAAAACAAACAAACAAAAAGACATTATTTCCATTTTGGAAAAATATGAATATTTATATATATAGTCATATGGCAAAACTTCATATAACCCTTGTAGCTATTTGATTTCCTTGGATGTAACTCTCAGGGTAATTTTTTTTTTTTTTTTTGATAAAGAGTCTTGCTCTGTCACCCAGGCTGAAGTGCAGTGGCAAGATCTTGGCTCACTGTAAGCTCTGCCTGCTGGGTTCACGTCATCCTGCCTCAGCCTTCTGAGTAGCTGGGACTACAGGCACCAGCCACCACACCCAGCTAATTTTTTGTATTTTTAGTAGAGAAGGGGTTTCACCGTGTTAGCCAGGATGGTCTCAATCTCCTAACCTCGTGATCCACCCGCCTTGGCCTCCCAAAGTGCTGGGATTACGGGCGTGAACCACCACAACCGGCCCTCTCAGGGTAATCTTAATGGAGCTGTTTATTCACTGGATAGTGGACTGTCCATACCTTAATTCTGGTATTTTCTTCTTCCCATTGGATGGTAAGGCTGCATGTACACATCACAGCTGAAATTCAGGCAGCAAGAACACTGGACTTGGAGTCAGAAGGCCTCAGTTCAGCATCAGCTCCTCCTCTTTGAGTTTCTGTTTCTTCCTCAGTAAAATTGGGCTTCATTTATCACGTAATAAACATGTATTGAGTATGACTGTGTTCAGGCCCTGTAGCTGGGTGCTAGGGGCCTGAACACCTGTACTGCTTCTCTCAGAGTGGTAATGAGAGGATCAATTCCTAAATGCATAAAAATATAACAGGGAATGGAATTCCAGGCACTGAGTTGTGCTTTCTGCAGTTTCATTAAGTAGAGGAAATGAAACTGGATTCATTACGAAGCAAGTGTTATAATATAGTGGCTAAGAACTCAGGCTCAGTAACCAAAGTCCCTAAGTTCAAATCCTGGCTCCACCAGAATTTGGAAGATGTTGCTGAACCTCTCTTCAATTCAGTTTCCTCTGCCTGTAAAATGGGAGTAAGAACTACAGATCTCCTCATGTGGTTGTTGTGAGGATTTAATGAGTTATTATGTGTAAAACTCTTAAAGCAGAGTGCAGCACATAGTGCTCAATATCCATTAGCTGTTATTGTTATTATTATTTGGGATGTACAACACATCATATCACATGTTTCTAACACAGATATGACCAAGTTGATATCAGAGAGTGATCTGGTTGTGATAATTTTCTCTCTACTTGTGGACAAGCTTCATTCCTGTCATCTGGCCAATGAAGTCAATGTCCACTCACTTACTTGCTGGTCCATGAACATCCTCCCAAGGCTTTGTAGCTAGAGGAGGGAGCCTCAGAAGCAACTACTGGAAACTCCAGACCAGGCCCCCAGGCCCATGTGGAGAAGAAGATGAGGTAGTCAGCTCCCTACTAGGAACTACTGATTCTGTCCATTATTTCAAGAGGTATAATATGTTTATCTTATTTCTCCAATCATGCATATCTTCATTCCCAAAATCTTTACATGGTCTGTCATGGCTGTTAGATTTATAGTCATTCTATTTACGTTTAAAATTGTTTCTTTTTTCTTTCTTTTTTTTCTTAAGACGGAGTCCGGCTCTGTTGCCCAGGCTGGAGTGCAGTGGCATGATCTCGGGTCACTGCAAGCTCCGCCTCCCAGGTTCACGCCATTCTCCTGACTCAGCCTCCCGAGTAGCTGGGACTACAGGCACCCATGATCACGCCCAGCTAATTTTTCTATTTTTAGTAGAGATGGGGTTTCACCATGTTAGCCAGGATGATCTCGATCTCCTGACCTTGTGATCCGCCCGCCTTGGCCTCCCAAAGTGCTGGGATTACAGGCGTGAGCCACCATGCCCGGCCTAAAATTTTTTCTAAATGATTTATGCAATCTGGGTAAATTAAAGAAATGGTCCTTATATTGAGCATTTGTGTTTAGCCAATATTTTTAATTTTGTAAAATTTTTTTTGAGATGGAGTCTTGCTCTATTGCCCAGGCTGGAGTACAATGGTGTGATCTTGGCTCACTGCAACTTCTACCTTCTGGGGTCAAGCAATTCTCTTGCCTCAGCCTCCTGAGTAGCTGGGACTACAGGCATGTGTGACCACGCCCAGTTAATTTCTGTAGTTTTAGTAGAGACAGGATTTTACCATATTGGCCAGGCTGGTCTTGAACTCCTGACCTCAAGTGATCTGCCCACCTTGGCCTCCCAAAGTGCTGGGATTGCAGGTGTGAGCCACTGCGCCCGGCCTAGGCAATATTTTTAATCATACTGAAAGTGCCTTTGCAAAATTATGACAGTAAAAAAAATCTGACATAGCTGATTCCATCTTGCTTCTAACCTGTAAGCTGTCCTCATTCACTCCCGGGCATAGGCCACAGCTAACTTGGGAGGAATTTAGTTCATAGTCTAACCCTAAAGCAAGGATTGTAATATTCCCTTTCCAAAACTATTCCCTCCTTGTTTGAACACCAAACTACCTTTGTAACAGGATTAAGAGAGGTCTGAACTTTGCTAAGATAAAGGCATAGTTGAATGATTACCTGCCATTCTTTCAGAGGTCACAAGATTTCTAACCTCTCCATCACTCCTATCGATAACACCACTATTGTAAAACTTAAGATTTGTGTTTGAGGTATTTTTCATACCCTGCATTCTGATGGACCAGTTGCCACCACCCAGTCTGGCTCATCAGGTCCTCTGGCCCTTACTCAGGAACTGACTCAGTGCAAGAAGACAAACTTCGACTCTATATAATTTCATCCCTGACCCAACCTATCAGCATTCCCCATTCCTTAGCCCTCTGCCCACCAAACTATCCTTAAAAGAAAACCTTAGGTGGGCCTGGCGCGGTGGCTCACGCCTGTAATCCCAGCACTTTGGGAGGCCGAGGTGGGCGGATCACGAGGTCAGGAGTTCAAGACCATCCTGGCAAACATGGTGAAATCCCATCTCTACTAAAAATACAAAAAAATTAGGTAGGTGTGGTGGCAGGTGCCTGTAGTCCCAGCTACTCAGGAGGCTGAGGCAGGAAAATGACATGAACCCGGGAGGTGGAGCTTGCAGTGAGCTGAGATCGTGCCTCTACACTCCAGTCTGGGTGACAGAGTAAGACTCCAGTCTCAAAAAAAAAAAAAAAAAAAAAACCAACCAACCAAACAAACAAAAAAACAAACAACAAAACAATAGGATCTGAATTTTCAGGGAGATTGATTTGAGTAATAACACACTCCTGTCCTCCAGCTTGGCTGGCCCTACAACTGTTTAACTCTTCCTCTATTGCAAAACCTTCATTGGCTTTTCTGGGTAACAAGCAAGATGAACCTGCTGGGCATTACAATATGTATTTCAAATACTTTTTGCCAATTTATTATGCATTTTTCAAATTGTTTTTCAAACATGAAGACTTTTTCCTCTCCAAGGATAATTCTGCAGGTACCCTTTCCCTATTTGCTGTACTAGGGTAGGTCAAGGAAAGCTTTCTGGAAGAAGTGACTTGTAATCCATAACTCCATGGGTGAGAAACACAAACCAGGTGAAGAGAGCAGGGAATAGTGTCACCAGCAGGGGGAACAGCATGTGCTTCATCTCTCTTTCATGATATAGCCTCTACTTTCAGCACATCTGCTCCACTCACCTGTCGCTACTGACTTGGACATTTTTGATCCCATATGGCTGGCTTGCCCCTGCCCCATCCCGGCCTTGACTATTCCTTTTAGCTTAGTTCCTTCCCCCCTTGAACTGGTCTATCTCAAGGGTCTAATTTTTTAGTCCAAGGTGAGAATTTGTTGTGTTAGCTTATCCAGTCATAGGTTGGTTGCATAAGGTGGAGTAATGGTGACATAGGTTAGGTAATATGAAATAAAATGATGACACTTCTCCTCTTTTAGCAGGAGCTTAAGGTGTCAGTCTCCAACAAAAAGGTATGTTGTTTTGGTACATAGTGACTGATATTTATAGGTTAGTATGCACCTACTTTCCCACCTTCAGTCTATATGTCAATGCAGGACTCAATGAACACTCATATATGATCAGTAAGTTAGCTTAGACAAAGCTATGCTGTGGTAAAAAATAATGCTAAAATCTCAATGGCTTCAAACAAACATTTTGTGCATGTTACTTGCCCAACACTAACTGGCTTAGGCTCTGCTCCACACCTTCTCACTCCGGGTCACAGGCTTAAGGAGAGTCCTTATCTGGACATGCTGCTCTCCTGGTACAAGGAAAAGAGAAAGATGGTGGAACCATATGACAGCTCTTAAAGCTTATGTTTGGAAGGGGCATTCATTACTTCTTTTTTTTTTTTGAGACGGAGTCTCGCTCTGTCGCCCAGGCTGGAGTGCAGTGGCCGGATCTCAGCTCACTGCAAGCTCCGCCTCCCGGGTTTACGCCATTCTCCTGCCTCAGCCTCCCGAGTAGCTGGGACTACAGGCGCCCGCCACCTCGCCCGGCTAGTTTTTTTTTTTTTTGTATTTTTTTAGTAGAGACGGGGTTTCACTGTGTTAGCCAGGATGGTCTCGATCTCCTGACCTCGTGATCCGCCCGCCTCGGCCTCCCAAAGTGCTGGGATTACAGGCTTGAGCCACCGCGCCCGGCCTCTATTACTTCTGTTCACATTCTATTGCTCAGAGCAATTCCATGGTCAAGCCTGAGGTCCATGTGGAGGAAGGATACTCCTTCCATAGGAAGCGCCAGCAAATATTTTGAACAGATGAACATTCTTGCCTAGTTTATCACAGCCAGTATCATTTGTCCCATTTTGCAAGTGAGAAAACTAAGGCTAAAAGAGGTAATTTGATCAAAGTCATAGATCAGAATTCAGCTTGAATGGCTTCAAAGTTGGTCCTGGCAATCTCTTTTTCAGATTTTTTTTTTTTTTTTTTTTTAAACACTATGTAGGCGCCTGGAATTGTAATTTACTCAGGGACACAACCACTTCCCTTCAGCTCCAGAAACTTCTCCGTGAAAATCTCTAGCGCTAAAACGTCCATGAAATCTTCCTGGAAGGAGGTGAAGCTAGAAAGGGGTCAGGCTCCGGGAACTGTTCCTTTGAGAGCTGAGTCTTCCATTTAGTAATTTTCTAAAACTGTTGAAGTATGTATCTGCTTGATGGGTTTGTAGATCCTTTGGCCGGAGATCACCTATCATCATCACCTTTTGTTTTGTGTGTGTGTGAGAGAGAGAGTCTGAGTTCCTCAAAGCTTTTTTCTAGGTAATTTTTGATACTTCAGATTGCAATGGGTATCTATATTCACAAAAATTATTAGTGGGGTGGAAAGAGTATCTTTAGGTAGGACCAGGGGCGCAGAAGTTACAGCCAACACAGAGAATCCTTCAATGTTTGTAAATATCTGTTCATTTCCCTTGCCTCCGGAGCAGTTTTCCCGGTTTCACAGCCTCTGTTACTAGGTGCACGTGCAGTGTGATAACAATGCACAAGTTTTGACTTGCCAGGTTTATGTGTGTCATTCAGGGCAGGGGATTAGGGTTAGGCCAGTCAGTGACCTAGGACACTCAATTTAAGGAGGCACTCGCACAAACCTGAGAGTTCGCGCGCCTCACCCCAGCCCAGCCCTGTGTCTGTTAAGCATTTATCATAATCCTGCTTTATGAAAATGCCCGGCGAGCTTACCTGTGAGGATCACCTGCTACTCCCCTCCTCCGCCAGACAACGCGGAGGGCCTCCCCGCCCTGTGACTTTGCTCCGCCGGTGATAATTTCCAGGTTACTGTGTAGGAGCGTCTGGCGTAGGATCGTGTGCGGAAGACCGAGGGAGGGAGTGCGCGTGTGAGCCTGTCAGGCCGGGCGGGTCCATATCCGGGTGGACCGGGTGGGTGGGGCAGCCCCTCCCTCCAGGTCCCGAGGTGGATAGGGAGTGGGGAGTGACGCGCAGAGATTTCCTTTCGCCCCTTCGGATCCAAGAGAGGGTGGCAGAAGGAATGCGTGGGTGACTCGGCGTGGATTTAGGGCGTGCCCACCTTGCAGATCGGCCTCCTAGAGTGTCCCCAGGGCCTAAGAGGCCGCAGGGACACGAAGGAAGAGAAGGAAGAACCCGAAGAGGGCTCGCTTAGCCGGCCACCGGCTCCGAACTTGCCCGGGAAACTAGTGCGGAGGGAGGGGCCGGGCCCTGGCCGCGGCGGGAGGAGGGGCGGCCGCAGCTGCATCCAGCCCCGTTGGCTTCCTTCCCAGCTCTCCTTCGCCTCCTCCTCCTCTTCCTCCTGTATGAGTCAGGCATTTCCCGGGGATTTGGAGCAGCCACGCGCGGCCCGGGCGCCCGGAGCTGTAGCAGCGGCAGCAGCCGCCGTGCCGGGGCCACCACCGCGGCGGGCACCCGCGTCCCGGGCGCGCACGGACCATGGAGAGGGCAACCCAGGGCACAGACGGCGGCGGGGGTAGCAACAGCAGCAGCCGCAGCAGCAGCCGTGCTACCTCGGCGGGCTCCTCGCCCTCCTGCTCTCTGGCGGGCCGGGGGGTCTCCAGCCGGTCTGCGGCGGCTGGGCTCGGCGGCGGGGGAAGCCGCAGCAGCCCGGGCTCTGTGGCCGCTAGCCCGTCCGGGGGAGGCGGCCGCAGGAGGGAGCCGGCGCTCGAGGGCGTGCTCAGCAAATACACCAACCTCCTCCAGGGCTGGCAGAACAGGTAACGCGCCAGACACCCGCGCCACCGCGCGCCGCTATGTGTGTGTGTGTGTGTGTGTGTGTGTGTGTTTGTATGTGTGTGTGCGCGCGCGCGATTGTGCCTCCAGCGAACCGGGTGATGCCTCCCAACGGTGCCCTTCCTGCGTCCCTGCACCCCTCCAGGTGGGGTTCTCAGGATGGAGCGCGCCGTGTCTCCACCCCGGGACCGCACCGCAGTGGCGGGGAGGGAGGCGAGAGCCCTGGTTTTCTTCTGTGCTAGCACCTGCAGAGACTGGAGTGGCAGGAGGAGCGTGCTGGTCCCCGTGCTCTGCTTGTCCGTGGTTTCCTGCACCCCTGTGGAATGACTGGGAAAGGGAGGCAGAAGGGGCGTGCTTTGTGCCTGGGTGAAAAAGCGTTAGCACGTCTGCTCCGATTACAGTAATTCTGTAAATAACATAGTTCTTTTCAAAGTTTGGTGTTTCAGAACACCACCACCATCAACAAAAAACCTGCCACTTGTCATCCTGGGCGACTGTACATACTCCTGCCCCAGTTTGTGCCTTGCAACCTCCGATGTCTGTAATGGAAATTCTGTTTAAAAACAGAGGCCAGGCGCGCGCGGTGGTTCACGCCTGTAATCTCAGTACTTTGGGAGGCCGAGGCGGGCGGATCACGAAGTCAGGAGTTCGAGGCCAGCCTGGCCAACATGGTGAAACCCCGTCTCTACTAAAAATACAAAAAATTAGCCGGGCGTGGCGGCGCACGCCTGTAATTACAGCTACTCAGGAGACTGAGGCAGGAGAATCGCTTGAACCCGGGATGCGGAGGTTGCAGTGAGCCAAGATCGCGCCGTTGCAATCTAGCCGGGCCGACAGTGCGAGACTCCGACTCAAAAAAAATAAATAAATGAAATAAAAAGAAAGAAAAAATACCCTCGCCTCTTTTAATATTAATAGCAATTTACATTATTATCATTATTTCCTCTTCAGGTCCCTTTTGAAGTTTCCTGCTCACTTCCCCCTCATAGTTGAGAAGCCTAGTTGTGGACACGTGGAAGGATGGGGCTGTGGAGGAAAGGGGCTCAGGAGGCACTTGGAATGGTGGTAGTGTGTGTGATCTGCCATCGTGAGGAAGACAAGAACAGATGTGGCACTGCTGTTTACTTTTTGTTTTTTGTTTCAATTTGTTTTTCAAAAGCAAGCCAGAGGGAAATACAAGTGTCAGTGTGAGGAGAGCAGTGCTTTTGGGAGAGGTGGTTGGTGGGATATTTTGTCCTGCCTATTTAATAGTCTCCAGATCTTAATACACTTGGGGCTCTTAAGGATGTTTGTGAGATTTGAATCATATCCTGGAAAGTTGCTTATCTCTGTTGCATGGACGATATTACTTGGTTATCTCTTCCTGTAGATTGTTTGGAAATGTTCAGATTTGCTTCCATCTGAAACATAGCAGCCAGTTATTTGCACAAAACTCAACTTGGAGGAAGAGGACTTTTGAAGTATGGAAACCGAGTCGTTTCTATATTGATATTGTACATATAGGACTTTCTGAGTCACCTGGGCTTCCTGGGAGATGTGTCACTATGTTAGTGGAAGTTGCACTTAACTTTTGAATCCTTTTATTTCTCAAAATAGTCCTAATGTCTGCTGTTGCCTCTCCCTTTCCCCTTTCAATTCGTGAAAGCTGAAAAAGAATAGGTAGAATGCGTAGGTACAGGGAGATGTGAGATGACTAAATCTGATTTCAGTTCTTGGTAATTATGTCTTGTTAATGGCAACTCAGGGTGCCTTGTCAGTAACAGCATTTTGCTGGTGTGTTGAGCAATCACTTTTATTGCTTTTTCTTCGAGTAGCTTATGAGGCCAACAGAACTTTTACCCTGGATTACAGTTATTTTATTATTTACTTGCTGGGGAACAATATGTTACCTGCAATGTGTATTGAAGGATTTGTTCTTTGGAGTGGATTTAGGAGGCATTGGAGTAACATTCTTTTGCATTATTTTAAACCCATTATGGTATTTAGATTAGAAGCAAGGTTGAGAAGAAGCACATTTAATGCCAATAATAATGCCCATGTGATCGCAGGCTACCTAGGTGAAATGTTGTATTATGTACACTCCTGAGCATGCTTAAGTGATGTCTCATCTTTATTGAGTTTGTTTACTGCGATTTATAGCTGTCCGCCTGTGTTTGTTCTTACCACAGTAGACTCGCCGTTTTCCAAGTCTACCACTGACTCCATAAGCATTGTCTGTAATTGTTAACATCTCAGTGTCAGGGTTTCTATTTCCCACATTGTGTTCTCTGAACGATGGCTGAGGGTCCATTAGTGGTTTGGAGAAGATTTATGATGACTCTGTGATTGCAAAATTCTCCCTTCTGTAGGGGTCTTATGAAAGGAGAGCTGGATTAGTGAAAAGGAAGAGAGAAAAGGATAAAAATAGAAACTTTGAAAATGTATTCATTTGTTCATTTGTTCAATTAATTTATCTATTCAGAGACTGTTTTATTGAGCACCTACTATGTGGCAGGCACTGTTCTAGGAGCTGGAGCTACCACCCTTCCCTGGTCCAGGGAAATGCCTTAGTGCAAATAGCCAACTGACTCATGCTGCCTTTGTTTCTGGGCCTCATAGCATCTTCCTTTGGCAGTTCTTTTCAAAGTGCCCACAGTCAATGACAAATCTATAGCAACCAAGTTCTTGGTTCATCCTCTCAGGCTGCTGTGCAACTGTAATGCTCCTCACCAGCTCCCAGGACTTAACACCAATCACCCACTAACAGTTTGTACCCTGGTGTCCTCTTGTGTGTTTTCAAGTTACTGTAAAACTTATATTTTAACATTTGGCATCATATTCTGCCTTTATTTGTAGCCTCATCCTCATGCCCTTAGGAAGGCAGTTTGGGCCAGAATACAAAATAAATGACATAAAGAGAGGTCACAGAGAAGAAAACTGCATGATGGGAACGTGCTGAACTGAGGAGAGTAAGTTCAGGACATTTGGCTCACTGGATGAGAATGTGAAATACTTAAGAGTATGGGGAAGACATGCATTAAGGGCTTTCTGTCATTCATTATAGATATTTAAAGAAAATATTTCAGGCACAATAACATTGTATAGATTTACAGGATGGCATTGAAGAGTCACAGTGCATCGATACAAATGAACCAAATGAACAACAATAAAAAATCCAGGAAGTGGCAAGTGCTATGAAGGTTAAAAAAAGGAGATGAGATAAAGGAAAGTATTTGTACGAATAATTTTAAGTGTGGGTCTAGTGTCTTTACTGCTATTCACATTTTAACTTAGAGCACTCTCTTATTACCCATCTTATCACTCATCTAGAGTGAACCAGGGGGAGAGTAAACCTCAAGAACTTGGGGAGGCACATGACATAGCACCTAGTTGGCTAGGATTAGAATTTCAGACTGGGTTCTGGTGGCCCAGAAGGATTTTAGGAAGGGAAGTGATCCTTATTAGGTCACTCTGGCTTCTGTGTAGAGATGAGATTTTCAAGGGGCCAAAGCATGAAGCAGGGAGACCAGTTAGGAGCCCGGCTGAGTGGTTTAATAAAGAGATACTGGTGGCCTGGGCTGGGGGTTGGCAGAGAATTGGAGAGACGGGGTAGATCTGTTGTGGAGCGGATGGAAGTTGCCGATGAATTTGATATGGAGGTGAGAGAGGGGCATGGATAACCCTTGATTTGTGGGCCTGAGAGAGACTGGGAGTTTGAGACGTCCTTTGTGGAGATGAGGATCACAGGAGGGGAATGTGTTTGTGGGGAGGGTGAGGTTTGGCCAAACAGCCAAACACTGTTTGGACTGTGTTCAGTTTGAGATGCCCACCCCTAGTAAGACACTGGCTGTATGATCTTTCATTTGCCCTAAGTCTAACTTTACTCTCAAACTAAAATGGAACTATTTTGGAGTTGCTGATAATATCAAGTATCTGAGGAAGTAATTTCTAATTGGATCTAGAAATTGTTATTTAAATATCTAAGGGTTGCCATTGCCATTCACTTTTTCTTATTTGGAGAAAAGAAGACACTGCAAATGTGGAACCAACCTCCAGTTCTCTTTTTGGTGATTGGCGGGGTTGTAAGAACTCAATAAAATGCTAAAGGACAACAAATCTTGACTAGGATTAAGGAAGACAAGGCTGGTGCATTGGCTCACACCTGTAATCCCAGCACTTTGGGAGGCTGCGGTGGGAGGATCACTGGAGCCCAGGAGTTCCAGATCAGCCTGGGAACCATGGTGAAACCCTGTCTCCACAAAATAAAAATATAAAAATTAGCCAGTTGGGGTGGCTTAGGCCTGTAGTCACTGCTGCTCAGGGGTCTGAGGTGGGAGGATTGCTTGAGCACCAGAGGTCAAGGCTGCAGTGAGCTATGATCACACCACTGGACTCCAGCCTGGGCAACAGAGGAAGACCCTGTCTCTAAAGTAGACGTTTATTTGGGGAGGAAGAGTAGTGTGGACTTCAGATTCAAATCTTGATATCAACACTTAGCATGCATGTGACCATGGGCTAGCTCTTTAATTGCACTGGGCTTCTGTTTTTCTCTTCTGTTAAATGTGGGAAATGATGCTACTCTTTTCATTAGTTAAATGTGAAGATTAAATGAGATTATCGGTGTATAAGGGACTGAGAATAGTACATAGCAAGATACCAAGAAGTGGTAGCTATTATTAGATCTTCAATTTGTCTGCTTTTAAGTAGGCACTTTCTGGTCCATAAAATTCTTGGTTTTTATTCTGAGTGCTGTGGTTACCCTGGGACCACATTAACATAATTATCATAGAGTTCTTTGGGGAGAAGATGATTACTTTATTTTGAAGGGATCCTTTTAAAACTTGGCACCAAACATTTACAGCTCCCCTTCCCAGCCTCTAATTCCTACCTTCCTTTCCTGTTTTATTTCTCTCTATATACCTTGCTACTATCTGACATGCTTTATATTTTGCTTTTTTTGGTCTCTCCACACTAGAGTATAAGCTCCCTGAGGACAGATAATTTTTTCTGTCTTTGTTACTGCTGTATCTCCAGTGTTGAGAACAGGGTCTGGTATACAGTAAGGGTAGAGTAAGTGTTGTCAAATGGATAAAAAAATGAATGAGTGACAGAGAAGGAAGTCAGGGCTTAGTTCTATTTGAGCCAGTGTTAGCTATTATTGATATTAGAAGTCTTGGTTCTGTACCTGCTCTTCACCTTGTCTTTGTGCTGCTGTGTTTATCATCTGTCCTGCTCTCTGCAAACAGTCTTTGGTTCTGGGTCAGGGAGTATGACTCTTCTTGTGACATGCCCACCCTGATTTAGGGCCCACCACAGCTCACCCAATGGGGGCCATTAGTGACCAAATATCCAGGGCTTGCTTTTGACTCTATCTGGATTAACAACATATGTTGAGTGTTTAGTGTTTAGCCCCCAGCATTTTGGGGCCACTTATCCCAAATTAAAGCATCACTGGGGTATATATTAATTTTTAAAGCCACCTTGAAGGACAATAAGTGCTTTTTTGAGTATCCCAATAATTTTAGAGGGAATTGGTGTTAACAGGGTTGAAAATCGCTGCTCTGGGCTTCGTATTCTTGTCTGCATGTACATAGGAAATATCTGCATGTCTTCCTGTCTAGTCTGCCAGAGTGTTTTGAGGCTACGTGCTAAAAATCCTTTAGGGACACTAGATAGTTTCATTGATAGTAATAATAAAAGGGATGGTTGCCTAGGTTACAAAACAGTGTATAATACTGTTTATTCACTTATGGTTCAAAATACTTGCTTTGTATTAACCACTCCCTGCAGAATCTGCCCTCCCCTTCCTTTGAAAGTGTATATATATTTGAGGAGATTCACACCAAAATGGTTTTCTTTGGTTGGTGGGATTATGGGTGATTTCCATTATCTTCTCTTGTCTGTTTTCCCAAGGTGAACTTGTGTCTGTTTTGCAGTTTGAAAAAGTTGTTGAGACAAAGAAAAGCTGCTTGTGCCTTTTCACGTCGTCTCTTTAACTGTGAGTTTTGTGAGTAAATCTCAAGTCTAATCTGCATTCAGAAAACTACACAAATCATATACATATGCAGTTCACTGAATTTTCATAAACGGAACACACCCACATTAAGAAACAGCTAGCTGCCAAAACATTCCCTGTCGCCTGCAGCCCCTTTCCTTATGGTATCTCCCCGCATAAGGTAACCGCTGTTGTGACCTCAACACCGTTGAATTGTTTGGTCTCCTTTTGAACTTCATATTGTGTAATACGTGATCTGTGTGTCTGGCTTCTTTCTCTTAACATTATGTTTGGGAGGCTCACGCATGTTTCTGTGTATAGTTGTGGTCTGTTTATTTTCATTGCTATTTGGTATTCCATTGTATGAATATACTAAATACATTTGTCTATTGTAGGTTGGTATTTGAGTTCTTTTCAGTTTTTGACCCTAATCGTAGGGTCACAATGCTGTGAACATTCTACTACCTGTGTTTTGGAGAACATATGTGTGCATTTCTGTGGATATACACTTAGGAGTGTTTGCTCATGTCCAGCTTTTTCGATACTAGCGGAGAGTTTTCCATAGTGGTTGTATGCGTTAATACTTCTACCAAAAGTGTGTAGAGAGAATCCTGTGTGTACCACATTCTCATCCACGCTTGATATTGTCTCTTGTTTTCATGTCATCCAATTTTAATATGCCTTTACCTGATGACTACTGAGGTTGAGCATGTTTTCATGTATTAATTGGCCATTTGGATGTCAAGTTTTGCAAGTTGCTCTTTAAGTCCTCTGCCCATTTATCTGTTGGGTGTCTGCCTTTTTCTCCTTGACTTTTAAGAGATGTTTATATATTCTGAGTACGTGCCCTTTGCTGGACGCCAGTACACAGGTGCCTGGGCACTGCATATATAGAGACATGATGTATCATGCAGGTATTATGTCCTGTGGATATACCACAGTTTGTTTATCCATTACCTGTAGGACGACATTTGGGCTGTTTCCAGTTTTTAACTATTACAGATAAAGCTGCTTATTTGTGTTCAAGTCTTTGTGTGGTCACATGCTTTTATTTCTTTTGGGTAAATACCTAGCATTAGAATTGCTGGTGTATCCATCCTGTGTAGAAAGTGCTAACCTGTTTTCCAAAGCAGCTGAACCATTTCACACTGCCACCAGCAGTGTATATAAGTGAATACATGGCTCCCCATCTTGGCCATCTTCATGTTGCTACCTGGAGAGCTTTTGGAGAACAGGACTGCCACTTCCTCATGCGCATGGCATTGCTTCTGAGAGGGGCAGTCTAGGGAGAAGCTGTGTAGTCCTTCTTACCTTTCCAGCTTTGCCTCCTTTGGCCAAATGACCTTGGGCAAGTTATTTAACTATTTGGGCCTTGGTCGCTCTGTCTGTAAAATGACACGAACCTCGCAGTGTTATAAGGCCACCACAGGCATGAGTCCTGTGCTTGGTGCACAGTAGGTCCTCAGCAGAAGTTTGTGACTGAGAGTCTTGTATTTTAGACTAGTGAGTAGTTTTCTGGAACCTAGGGGGTGCCTTGGTGGTCACTTATGACCCAGCCATGGCAAATCTGCAGGTGTCTTAGCCCTGCCTCTCATTACATGAGGACCCAGTTAAGCCATTTGATTTGCCCAGTGGCTGTCTGTGTTTGCTGTGGTTTCGCAGAGACTGCTTGTGGACCGTTGTCTGAGGACTCTGGGAAGAAGGAAGCCACATGGGCCTTTGTGTCCTGAAAGAAGGGTTGAGATGATTGTGCCGGAAGTGTGGGAGGCTTTTTGCAGTTCTGCCTGGCTCCCACTGATGCGATCTGGGGCCAGGCCAAGACAGAATTGAAAAGAAAACCATCCAAAATTTGAATTTTGATAACCTAGACTGGATTGAATATGGTCACAGCCCAAAAAGTGCTTTATTTGTGCCTCATGCAATGATATCAATAATAATGATAAAATTAGGAAACATAATATATGGTCTTTTGTTGCAAGTCTGTTCCTTGAAGGTCAGAGAAGGCATTTGCAACATGAATAATCTTTTCTTTTGGTGGTGTAGTTTTTAGGAGACTATTTATGTTTTTGTGTGGTTTAGTCCCTTTCTATAAATATATTGATGAAAATGCAAAGAGTTGAAAAGCGACCAGTATCAGTTTTTAGTCACTCTTTTCCAGGATGTTTTAAGTGTTTATCTGCACAGCCAGCCTTGTGGCCTCTGCAGGCTGCCATGAGGTGGGTGGGTGGGATTGGACGTATTTTGGAAAGTGGTGGGGTTCAGGTTCTCCTTATGTGTGGGTGGAACTGGGGGCTGTGTTCTGGCTTTGTGTTCAGGGCAATCGAGTGGATTAGGTGACTGATGCAAATGATCCTCACTCAGCCGTCTCTGCAGTGCTCACTCCATCAGAGCTGTGTGGACTGCTTACAATGCGGTGAAAACCACTGCTACAGTTTACCTGGGCCTTTCAGTTGTTGAGTAGAGTCTGGACAGAGTCGGGAAACTTTCTTTTTTCTTTTTGAGACAGAGTCTGGCTGTGTCACCCAGGCTGGAGTGCAGTGGCATGGTCTCCACTCACTGCAACTTCCACCTCCTGGGTTCAAGCGATTCTTCTGCTGCAGCTTCCTAAGTAGCTGGAATTACAGGTGCCCGCCACCACACCCGGCTAGTTTTTGTATTTTTAGTAGAGATGGGGTTTCACCGTGTTGGTCAGGCTGGTCTCGAACTCCTGACCTCAGGTGATCCTCTTGCCTTGGCCTCCCAAAGTGCTGGGATTGCAGGTGTGGGCCACTGTGCCTGGCCCAGAATTGGGAAACTTTCTAAGCCCTGAGTGAGGTGGCAGCACCATCCCCCAAACACATTCCTCTTTGCTTGAAATTATGCCTGGTGGAATTTTTATATCCCAAATATTTTTTAGCGCTTTATATGTATATGCCAAATGCCATGTGAGAAGCAGGAGACAGGAGGGAATAAGCACAGGCCCTACCTTAAGGAGCTGACAGTCCATAACAGAGGGGAGCAGACTTTTCTGTAAAGGGCCAGATAGTAAGTAGGTTAGACTTTGTGGGCTATACAGCCTTCATGGCAACTACTGGGTGCTCCTTTGTAAATAAGTGTATGTATCTGTGTTCTAAGAAAACTTTATTTATAAAAGCTGGAGGTGGTGGGCTGATATAGTCTGTGAGATGTAGTTCGATCATCCCTTCTCTATAATTACATTTAGATTTCTTATGCAAGTAGTTGAGGCAGTCCAGTGTTGTGGCTAAGAGTGTAGATTCTGAGGCCCAGTAGCCTGTTTTTAAATCCCAGCTCTACTCTTTACCTTGGACAAGCTATTTGACCTCTGTGTCGCAGTTTATCTGTAAAATGGGAATAATATGGTGTCTGTGTCATAGAGTTTTGAGGATCAGCTGAGAAGCTGTGTGTAAAGGCTTTAGGACGATGGCTGGCACATAGAAAGCGCTCATTAGGGCCAGGTGTGGTGACTCACGCCTGTAATTCCAGCACGTTGGGAGACTGAGGTGGGTGGATCACCTGAGGTCAGGAGTTTGAGACCAGCCTGGCCAACATGACAAAACCCTGTCTCTACTAAAAATACAACTATTAGCCGGGCATGGTGGTGCACGCCCGTAATCCCAGCTACTCGGGAGGCTGAGACAGGAGAATCGCGTGAACCCAGAAGGAAGAGGTTGCAGTGACCCGAGATTGTGCCACTGCACTCCAGCCTGGGCGACAGAGCAAGACTCCGTCTCAAAAAAAAAAAAAAAAAAAAACTCATTAGATGCAACAGTACAGGTGGTGAGTGCTACTGCAGAGGAAGCACCTGGGAGTGGGAGCAGCAGCTCCACTTGGGAATAAAGGACAGAAGTGGCAGGTGGAGGAAGACCTTCTAGAATGTTGAAGAGTTCATCCTGCAGACAAGGGCTTCAGCAGGGCGTCCCTGGTAGAAGGCTCTGTGAGTACAAATGTTTGGAGGCATGAAACGAGATAGGTTTAGTATGACTTGAATGCAGGTTGTATGTGGAGTGTGGCCAGAGATGAGACTGTAAAAGACAGACTAGGCTAAAAAAGGCTACTTTCTGAAGAACCTCTTAAGCCACTGAGACCACAGATCACAAAATGTCTGTGTTACCACAGGGTGACACCGGCCCTGTATATTTGTGGGTCCATGAAGCATCAGACGCTTTACACATATTATCCAATTTAATCCTTAAAATGAGATGGAGGTGGGTGTTGCAAAGCTATCCATTCTCCCCTTTTCCTTTAGCTATAGACCCCAGTTTTTAGCTGGATACATGGCTGTCAAAAATAAAACTGTATTTTCATCCCTCCTCCTGTTACTGGGGTCCTTGCTCCCAGAGCTCCCAAGATGGTGGCGGGCCACTTCCAAGATGGTGGCAAGCCTCGTGTTCTCTGACCTGGGGTTCTTGGCCTTACGGATTCCAAGGAATGGAATCTTGGGCCATGCTAGAGTGTTATAGCTGTATTAGAAGCCGTGGGTCACGGAAGAGAACCGTGGAACCCAGTGACTAGTGTTCAGCTCCATTAGGATGAACCCAGGCACTTAGCTGTGCAGGAACAATGGCAAGCCTTTAGCCCGACTGGGAGTGGCAATGGGCGACTCGCTGGATCAGGAGCACAGCGGACACCCTGCCCAATCCAGAGCTATGGAAGTCAGCAGTGGCAAACAGCAGTGGTGGATGGCGAGTGAAAGCTCGGCTTGAGCTGTAACAAACATGGACTAGAAGAGTGCAGTTTCAAGATTTAATAGAGTGAAATAGAGTGAAGAGTGAAAACAGAGCTCCCATACAAAAGGAGGGGACCCAAAGAGGGTAGTCATTGCTGGCTCGAATGCCTGGGTTTATATCCCGATCATTGTCCCTCCTGCTGTGCTCTTAGGCAACAGATGATTGGCTATTTCTTTATCTCCTGTTTTTGCCTAATTATCATTTTAGTGAGCTCTCTTTACTATCTGATTGGTCGGGTGTGAGCTAAGTTGCAAGCCCCGTGTTTAAAGGTGGAAGCAGTCACCTTCCCAGCTAGGCTTAGGGATTCTTAGTTGGCCTAGGAAATCCAGCTAGTCCTGTCTCTCCTTGCAACCAGGATGGCGATGAGATTAGAATCTGGATGTAAGTGCAGAGCTGTCACATAGTAATTTCCTGGAACCTTCTGTGTACTCTTCCTACCTTTTCCTTTCTTGTTGGAATATAGACATGCTGGCCAAAACTAGAATACAGAAATGATGGCTGGAGTTCCATCAGCCATCTTGAACCTTAAGGTGACTGGGATGGAGGCCATCAAGACAGAAGAAATCTGGCCTCAGGACTTTGTGGATCAAAGTCACCTCATAAATCCTAGCTGCAACCTCTGGAATTTTCCCTGGGGGGAGGGGGAGGAATACGCTTCTTTTGCAAGCCCCAAGTCTCAGTCAGATCTAACCCTAATTGATCCAGGTATAATCGCAATTTTACAGATGAAGATGTTGAGGCCTAGAGTGACATAAACTGCACAGTTAATAAATTGTTGAGCAGGGAATTTTCGGACTCCAAAGTGTGTTTTCCTTTAACTTCTCTGGAAAGAACTTGGTCTCCTACCCCGTCATTTTATAGATGAGATTACTGAGGGCTTTGCCTCAGTGTAAACTAGGACCAGCTAATTCCACTGCAAGATAATCATTTCCTGCCCCCTCCCGCCCCTCCCCATACTCTTTCTCTCCTTGGTCTTTCCAAAGAAGAGGCCCTTCCAAAGAAGAGGCCCTGTGTGTTTTTTTTTTGCTTTTTTTTTTTTTTTTTTGTGGAGACAGAGTCTCACTCTGTCGCCTAGGCTGGAGTGCAGCGGTGCGACCTCGGCCAAATGCAACCTCCGCCTCCCGGATTTAAGCAATTCTTCAGCCTCAGCCTCCCGAGTAGCTGGGATTACAGGTGCCCGCCGGCACGCCTGGCTAATTTTTTTGTATGTTTAGTAGAGACGAGGTTTCACCGTGTTGGCCAGGCTGACCTGGCTTCAAGTAATCAAGTAGCCTGGCCCAAGTAATCTGACCTCATTACTTGAACACCTGACCTCAAGTAATCCGCCCACCTCAGCCTCCCAAAGTGTTAGGATTACAGGCGTGAGCCACCGCGCCCAGCGAGGCCCCTTGTTTTAATGAGTGATGTTGTAGCCCTCCTTTCGGCAGAATAACTTTCTGTGCGTGGGTTGCGTTTGGTGGTTTTTCCTCTTCCAAAACCCTAACTATTCCAGAGCTGTGTGTTTAGAGCTTTCTCTTTAGACAACCTTGCCAACTCTTGCCACCTCTGGGCTGGTCCTTAGGAATGACTTTCCTTGCCTGGCCTGTCCTTTCCCTGCCTGAGTGTTTAGGGGATGGATGAGGGGGTTCCTCGGCCCTGTGATTATTTGTAAGTGCTGACACATGTCTTGATTTATGCAGAGGCCTCCCAGTTCATTAACCTCAGAGTGTGGACTTTGGCTGAAATAGGATCATGCGTTTGCGGAATGTACTTTGCTTTTGGGATTCTTGTGTATCTGAGTTCCACCCTATTACTAATACCTTAACAATGGGCTTCCTGATCCCCTTGGCTAACCACACAGCACAGAACTTTTCTGTGTATGTTCTCCAGCAGACTCATTTAGTGGCCTGGTGTCTAAAAAGTTTAACAGAACAAAAACCCATTTGTGCTAGTACGTGCCGTTGAGAGAGCATTTGTTGTACATTCATTATATAGCATTTCATATGGATTCCTCGCTTTGCTCCAGCTAATTTCTTTGTGGTAATTTTTATTAGCTTGGCTGATGAGCCTTTTTCTTTTTATGAGAAGTCTGCAGCTGACACCTTGGCCCAAAATAAGCATAACACTATTATAGTTGTTTAGTTAATTTGGAATTTCCTGTAACTGGAATTTTTCTGTCAAAGATCAGTTTACATGACTACTTCGAAGTCAGCTAAAATTCAGGAAGATGGTCTTAAAAGCCAAAATGCCATGGTTTATTTTCTCATGTTAATAGGATAGGCCATTGTTATGAGTTGAACATAGAGATATACTTCAGAAAATCTTTGTATCAAAGAAAGAAGACCAAACTTGTATCTGGGAAATCAAGGTTAAGTCTGGATAAAGTGTTTTTTTTTTCTCCCTTCAAAAATAGAAGCAAAACATGACCTAACTTGGATGAAACTAAATTGCAGTGATTCATGTCATGGAATGATCTGAATTTCTGTTTATCTGAAGGCTTGCTTCCTTTTCCTTTCCAGCATTGTAGGGTTATTGGTGTTTTTAATATTTTTGTTTTGTTCCCTTTTTTATTTTTGCTTCGTTTCTTAGTTTAAGACTTTGAATTCTTTTGTGTAACAACTAAATGTAACTTGTGATCCGATTTTTTTTTCTATAAATGACCTTATCATGATTGGCAACATTTGTATAAAGTCTACAGATTTGATAATAGTGCTGTGTCCATGTCAAGTGTTTGGTTTTAACATTTACACACGGAAGTATTTAAGGGTAAAGGGGCATTATGTTGGCTATTTACAGAAAGAAATATACACAGAAAGAAAAAATAATAAAGCAATGTGGTGAAATGTTAATAGTTCTTCAGTAGTAAATAGTTGTATTATTTGTGTAACTTCTCTGTAAATTTGAAATTACATTGAAAGATTAACAAAAATTCATTTGACCTATTCAAAACAGAAACCTTGGGGTGTACAGTATATACTTACCGAATAGAGTATACATCTAGTAAACATTATCCAATTTACCTTAATTCTAGTCTTCTGATGTGTCCACTGAAGCATCCATTCTTGAAGCTTCATCCAGACTGGTTTAGAAGATGCCCAGGTGTGATAAAAATGATTCTTAGACAATGCCAGAGATTAACTACAATGAAATTGCCTGAAAGTGTGCCTATGAGCAGATAGGTAAAGCCAGCATATTTGCAGCTTATGAAAGGACCATTAAACCAAAGGCTTGGGAGATCTGTGTTTTTATCCTTTCCCTATTAAGTTGTTTCATCTTAGTATAAATGTCAACTGTCTCTTTCATTTATAAATGGGATGAAGTGGGAAACATTGCTTGTGTCCTCATTACTCCAACATAGGAAAATTATAATGAATTATCGTTTATAAGCAACTTTTTTTTTCTTTTTTTTTTGAGACAGGGTCTTGCTCTGTTGTCCAGGCTGGAGTGCAGTGGCACAAGCACAGCTCACTGTAGCCTCAACCTCCTGGGCTCAAGCAATCATCCTGCCTCAGCCTCCCAAGTAGCTGGGGCTACAGGCCGGGGCGGGAGGATCACTTGAGGCCAGGAGTTTGACACTAGCCCGGGCAGTGGCAAGCTCCCTGCAACAGTGAGATGCTACAAACAATTACAAACAGAAAACAATCAAACAAAAAACCTGGAGTGGCATGAGCTCTCTGCATTCCTGCCCAGAGCTGGAAAGATGGCTCAGTGTGGGAATGGGATTTTTTTTTTCTTGACCTTGGTTTTGATGTGCAAGGTTGATTTGGTTTGTCTTGCATTATCTCATGGAACATGTTATTTATGGTCAGAAGTAACAGCTTAAGTCTTTATTATTTGTGTAGTAAAATGTGTTTTAACCATTTATTAAAAAAAAAAAATCCCCTCAGAGATAATCCATGAACTTGTTCATACTCACATGAAAGTTCCAGTTGTTCCACATCCTTGTCAGCACTTGGTATTATGGTAATTTTAATTTTAGCCATTTTAGTAAATGTGTCTCATGGTTTTCATTCATAATTGGCTGATAGCTAATGACACTGAACAGCTTTTCATGTGCTTATTTGCCATCCAGATATCCTGTTTAGTAAAGTTAGCTTTAGCTAAGTCGTTTGCCCATTTTTAAATTGGATTTCAATCAGGTTGTTTGTTTTCTTACTGTTACGAGAGTTTTCTTCTGAGAGTAGTTAATGCTTTTTAAGAAAGTGATCCATTTTTTATAAGTTGTTGAATTTAGGTATGTAGAGTTGCTTATAGTATTCCCTTATTATCTTGTTAATGTTCATGAGGTTCCTTTTTCTTCTCCCTGATACTGTTAACTTGTTCCTATTTCTTTTTGTTTTTATCAGTTTTGCTAGAAGTCTGTCAATTCATTGATCTTTCTAAGAATCAGCTTTTTGTTTCATTTATTATCTTTATTCTTTCTCTATTTTCAATTTAATTGATTTCTATTCTAATCTTTTTTATTTTTTCACTCTTTTATATTTAGTTTTTTAGTTTCTTAAGGCAGATGCTTAAATTATTAAATTGTCATTTCTAATGTAAACATTTAGTGCTATAAATTTTCCTTTAACCACTGCTTTAGTTGCACTCACACATTTTGATATGTTGTATTTTTATTTTAGTTCAGCTTAACCATTTTCTAATTTATCTTGACACTTTTTGCACCATGAATTATTTAGAAGTGTGCATATATACATACACACAACACACACACACACACACACATATATAATTTTGTTATTGTTGTTGTAGAGATGGGGGTCTTGCTATGTTGTTTAGGCTGGTCTCGAACTGCGGGCCTCCAGCAGTCCTCCCACCTTTGCCTCCCAAAGTACTGGGATTACAGGCATGAGCCACCGAGCCTGGCCTATATATGTATGTATGTATGTGTATATATATATATATATATATTTTTTTTTTTTTGAGACGGAATCTCCCTCTGTTGCCCAGGCTGGAGTGCTGTGGTGCAATCTCAGCTCATTGCAAACTCCGCCTCCTGGGTTTATGCCATTTTCCTGCCTCAGCCTCCTGAGTAGCTGGGACTACAAGCGCCTATCACCACGCCTGGCTAATTTTTTTGTATTTTTAGTAGAGACGGGGTTTCACCGTGTTAGCCAGGATGAGTCTCGATCTACTGACCTCGTTATCCACCCACCTTGGCCTCCCAAAGTGCTAGGATTATAGGCGTGAGCCACCGTGCCCAGCCGCCTGGCCTACATTTTTTAAGGGTTGTTTTATGACATTGAATATATTCTATCTTGATGACTGTTCCGTGTATACTTGAAAGAATATGTATTTGGTTGTCATTGGATGACTTGTGCTATAAGTGTCAGTTTGATTCGGTTGATTGATAATGTTGTTCAGTTCTATATCATGACTGATTTTAAAAAATTTTATTTGATAATTTTGAAGCCGTGGTCTGGAAAGAAAGTACACCCTCTGCTCATAAGCCATTCATATTCAGATTTTCCCCTGTAGTTGTGTGTTATTTTACAGACTAACTTATTTTTACATTTAGTTTTCCTGAGTATTGCTACATGAAGTCAGTCAAATGAGGAGCCATGAGAACTTGCTGTTTGTTCGTTTTTCAAAAGCACACAAATATTTCGGGCCAGGGTGTTTGTTTATTTCATTTTAAGAGGCACACATATCATTATTTTCGGTAAATGCCTAAAAATCAGCTTTAGGACTACTTGGAGATGCTTTTTCAGACAATTTAATTGACTCCAATTCAGACTTAATGTAAATATGTTATTTACCTCGTCAAGTGAAGATTGATCTAAGGAAATATGTATTGGTTCTAATGAGTGGATGGATGCTGATCAAAGAGGTTCTGAGACCACTGCTTACCCATTAAGAGGGCTGGGTAGGGCAGGGCACTGTGATTCACACCTGTAATCCCATCAATATGGGAGGCTGAGGCGGGCAGATCACTTGAGGCCAGGAGTTCGAGACTCACCTGGACAACATGGCTAAACCCTATCTGTACCATAAATACAAAAATTAGCCAGGTGTGGTGGTGCACACCTGTAGTCCCAGCTAGTCAGGAGGCTGAGGCAGGAGAATTGCTTGAACCTGGGAGGCAGAGGTTGCCGTGAGTCGAGATCAAGCCACTGTACTGCAGCCTGGGTGACAGAGTGAGACCCTGTATCAAACAATCAAAAACAAAAAAAGAGTGCTGGGTAGATGGAATCATTGGAGAAACATCTGACAGCTATATTGAAGGAATCATTAGACAACCCAGGCTCATCCACCTCCATCTCAATAGGGAGATTTACCTGTGTCCCAAGATGTTCCCTCTTGGTTTGGATGTGCTTTGGAAATATTGCTTTGAGTGGAAGATGCTGAGCAGGAGGGCTACTGGGATTAGAACAGTTTCTAACTGCGGCCAGGTATGGTCATGCATGTCAGTAGTCCCAGCTACTCGGGAGGCTTAGGTGAGAGGATGGCTTAAGCCCAGGAGTTTGAGATTAAAAAAAAAAAAAAAAAAAAAAATCGAGAGGGTGTGGAAGGTGATGCTGCTGAATTTTATTACGAGAAAGCATTTTTATCCAGAGACTTCATGACTATGGAACAAAATTAAATAGGACTAAGTCATATCTTGGAGAAATCAGGTTAAATGTGATTTGTTCCAGTTGGAGAGCTTCATTAAGTAGTAAGGGAAGGAATTTTAATGAGAATTTTCTCCTGCCTGGAGTCCTCTAGGAAATGTCCTGTGGATAGCAAGGGAGTGAGCCAGGCGCCTCCTCGGGTAGGTGTGTCTCTGCAGGTTGTCTCTTCAGTCCATTTGGTGTTTGAGGAGTGAGCCTTCAAATCAGTGTTTTAGAATCTGTGCATCACTCCTCCTGTCATCATTTGAAGAACTGGAAGCATTTAAGTATTCAGTAATACTATTTAATCCATGTTAAACTGTGAGAACTTGATCGTCATATGGTTCTATAAGAGAATGTCCTTGTTCTTGGAAAATACATAAATATGAAATATTTCAGAATAAAGGGAGATGTCTACAACTCATTCTCAGATGGTTGAGGAAACACTTTACATAGGGAGAAGGGGATGGGAAGTGAGAGAAAGGGAGGGAGATAGACGGATGTGGATGGAGGGGAGGAAAGGAAGGAAGGATGGGGAAGGGAGAGAAGGGAGGGGAGAGATGGCTAGAGGGCATGATAAAGCAGATGTATGCAAACATCAATAATTGTTGAATCTGTGCGAAGGGAGATAGAGGAGTTCTTTGTCATATTCTTACAACTCTTCTGTAAGTTTGAGTCATTTCAAAGTACACATTTAAAAAAACAGAAAACAAGGAAACACATGGCTCCTTTGAGAAACAGTAGTCACACCACTTCCTGTAATATTATTTGAAATTGCCGCATAAGTGAAGTCTTTCGATTGAAAGCAAGTCATTGTATTGCAAGATCCAGGAGAACAGGCATTAGACCTAAGTTCTGGCACAGTGACTGGCATGTAGTAGGTACTCAATATTTGTTTAGTGAATGCTATCAAAGCAGCAGTGATTTTGGCGTTGTCTCTTCCCATTGTGCATGTACCTTGCACCCAAGAGATTTGGATTTGCTCCCCTAGACAAGCCTTTATATGTTCCTGTGGTCTTTGTGAAAACAGCCAAATGGAAAAGTTTTGTCTCCGGGAGATTGCATTACAACTTAGTGTAATGGGAGTGACTGAAACCCTAACTACATTACTTGCTGGTAAAGGCCCCCTGGAATCAGTCAGAGTATTTATGGCACTTTTCCTATGTTGATTCCCATTTAAAGATGGTGAAATCTCAAAAAAAAAAAAAAAAAAAATAGTGTTTCATTTACTTTTATAGTATGTAGAACGTAAAGTTTACCATTTTAACCATTTGTAAGTGTGCAGTTTGGTAGCATAAGTATATTCACACTGTTGTGAAACCAATACCATTCTTCATGTCCAGTACTTTTTCATCATCCCTAACTGAAACTATACCCATGAAATAATAACTTTATTGTTATTACTGGCTTAGAAAATCATGTATTCAACAGAATTATAGTTGTTATCTGTGTTAATAGTAGGCTCCAGGACCTCAAATCCAAAACTGGTGATGCCGGCCAGGCGCAGTGACTCACACCTGTAATCCCAGCATTTTGGGAGGCCAAGGTGGGCAGTTCACCTGAGGTCAGGAGTTCAAGACCAGCCTGACCAACATAGTGAAACCCCGTCTCTACTAAAAATACAAAAAAATTAGCTGGGCGTGGTGGTGGGCATCTGTAATCCCAGCTACCCGGGCGGCTGAGGGAGAATTGCTTGAGCCTCGGAGACGGAGGTTGCAGTGAGCTAAGATTGCACCACTGCACTCCAGCCTGGGTCACAGAGCGAGACTCCATCTCAAAAAAAAAAAAAAAAAAAAAAGCAACCCCCCC
>NC_045435.1:135906920-136010603 GCF_002776525.5 Piliocolobus tephrosceles
AAAAAAAAAAAAAAAAAAAAAGCAACCCCCCCCCAAAAAAAAACCAAACTCCTAAAAAAAACCCTAAACAAAATTGGTGATGCCAAAATTAGATAACTTATTTAAATGTAATTAATAGCAATTATCTTGAAAGGGAACCTTTAGAAATATAACAGGAACATCTGGTGTACATTAATTTCCATAAAGATTATAATTATACCCTAGGATATATACAATTTAAAATGAAATTTAATAGGAGGCTGAGGTGGGAGGATGGCTTGAGCCCAGGAATTCGAGGCTGTAGTGAGCTATGATTGCACCACTGCCCTCCAGCCTAGGCATTAGAGTGAGACCCTGTCTCTAAAAAATAAATACATAAAACACAAATGTCAAAAGGCACCAATAATTAGCCCAGCCCCTCCCAGCATTATTTGTATCATTAACACACACTCTCTCTAAATAGAGCAGTTTTAGGCTCCCAGCAAAATTGGAAGTATAGAGTTCCCATGTCCCCCCTACTCCAACACATGCACAGCCTTTTAATGATATTTTAAATTTTAAAAATAGTATCTGTCTACTAAAATAAAATCAGACACTAGCTTTCTGAGCTCTGGGAGCTCACTTTTCTCCTGAAGCCTTCCCTGGGCACTGCAGATCCCTCACATTTAGGTTCTCCCACCACATTCTTGTTTGGTGACTCGTGATCCAGCCTCACCACAAGGACGGTGCTGGGCTGGTGTTTGCTTAAGAGGTGCTCCGTATTTGATTGTTGAGCCAAAGAGTGGGTTTGGAGAGCCTCAGGACTTGATTTGTTGTAGACTAGCTTCATTATTTATGGAATGGGTTGCACATGAAGAATATTTGATGTAGAATGGCTCTGGCAAGTTAAAAAAAAAAAAAAAGAAAAGAAAAGCTGTAGCTTCTTGGTTAAACATTGACAGAGGGAGGTCCCTTAGGGAATTTGTGAGCTGCTAGGTGGTTTACACCATTTTTCAGGCAGCTTTGGGGTCCTAGCAGTTTGGTTTTAACCCTTTGTAGGTCAGTTTTTTAGACCTTGTAATCTATTTCCCCTTTTAAAGCAGGAATAAGGATTAAAGAGGATAAAGAGGATGGTTTTTCTGTAAGAGAGAGTGCTGATAATTCTCTCCTGGTGGTGAGCATTCATGGGGTGGGGTAGGGGCACAGATGGCACATGGCTGATGACCTGGAAGGGGAAGAGGGTTGCACAGTCTCTTGCAGCAGTTTCCAGAGTGGGGAAGGTTCAGAGATGCTCTTCTGGTTTCTGAGCTTGTGAAGAGAGGCACAGAGGAGAAAGGGTTAACTTCCACTTTTACTTGGAAATGGATAGTTTAAGCTGGGGAGGGCCTGCGTTATGTAAACTAGCTTGCAATCTTTTGGTGTCCATTTTAGCCCTGCTTTCTCATTTAGGTCAATTGGATCTGAATAAGGAATTTGGCCAGACAACAAAATATTTAAACTGGTTCCCCTATTGCATCTCATTTCCACAGTCTGCTTATAATCCTAATTGATGCAAATGCCCTTGTTATTGTGCATGTGAATACCCTGAATGCAGGGTTCTGGTTTGTTTCATTTTACATTGTATTACTGAACGTGGTGAGGGAAGCTGAGGGTCTGAGTGACAAGCGGAGTATGACTGGAGCCAGCCTTATTTTGAATGATTCCTTTGGCACCCAGGGGCCCAGGGATGAGGTGCTGTTTTGGGAGGCTGGTAAAAGTTCAGAAGGGGCCTCTGAGACTCCCTATCTGCCCCATTCCCAGACTGTGAGCTGCTTGAAGCTCATGGAAGCTTTTCTGTATGTAATTTCTTTCTTTTTTTTTTTTTTTTGAGACGGAGTCTCGCTCTGTCGCCCAGGCTGGAGTACAGTGGCCGGATCTCAGCTCACTGCAAGCTCCGCCTCCCGGGTTCACGCCGTTCTCCTGCCTCAGCCTCCCGAGTAGCTGGGACCACAGGCGCCCGCCACCTCGCCCGGCTAGTTTTTTGTATTTTTTAGTAGAGACGGGGTTTCACCGGTTAGCCAGGATGGTCTCGATCTCCTGACCTCGTGATCTGCCCGTCTCGGCCTCCCAAAGTGCTGGGATTACAGGCTTGAGCCACCGCGCCGGCCCTCTGTATGTAATTTCTTAAGCACTCAGCAAAGTGCTAAGATAGTCTTCCCTGCCTCAGGGAGTTTTGAAGAACATTTTTTCCAGTGGAGTCGGTCAGACCCAAGAGGGAGAGTTTCATTTTTCTTCACTGATAGGCAACTTTCATTCTCTGCATTTGAGAGAACCTGATTTTAAGTAGCACAGTGGCCACATGTCACGATCCAGGAATAATCTTGGCATTTTTCCTGTATCCTTTTTCTGGAAGTGTTTTTCACAATAAACCAAAATAACCTAGACAAGGGGAGAGGGAGGCTCACATTTCCTTTCATAGAGCATTCTTCTGAGGCCGTGAAGGTGCTCAGGTGAACTTGCCCAACTTCTGTTTCACAGGTGAGGAAACTGCCTCAAATCGATGACATTTACTTCAAAGTTACACATGGAGTTTGTCGCTGAGTTAGAACGAGAAACAGAATCTGCTTCTCAGTTTTGGAAAAACTCCAGAAAGGTGATGCTAAAAACGGTCTTTTTGCCTTGTGTTTTGTTACATAGCAAAGAATACCTGCTGGCTTCTCATTATCTAGCTGATGCCCTGGGACTCATCTGATGTTCTGGCTTATTTATTAGCTGCTTTGAGTGATGGAGAAAACTTCCAAATGTGCAGAGAGCTTTTCCTTGAACCCAGGGATCCTGGGGTATTAAAAGATCGTGTTTGGGATATCTTATCTCTGAGTCTCATGCTAATTTCCTCTGATACATAGCAAAGAGACTGGGTTTAATAGTAGTTTTCAGCAGCCAAAGTTGCTTTTATTTTATTTTCCAGGTCATGAATAAAGAACTGGCCTTTAGGACTGCTTCTGATCTATCAGTAAATAGTACACTGTTTGTAGTGCTGCAAAAAGAGAAGGTGGACTTGCAAATTCAGGAAGGCACCTGGCTAAATTTGGTTAGACTGCATTAAAAATGTGAGACTTGTCTCTGTGAGCCGATACCTCGTAGCAGTTCTTTAGGACAGAGCGCTCTTTAATTGAGAGTTGTTCTTGCCTGGACTTTGGCGTGTTAGCAGATGCAGCCTGTGTGATTCCATTGCGTGCTTCTCCGCTCTTGAACTGCTACTTTGGACCACAATTACTGGAAGTGTCTTCTAGGGCCCTGACCCTTTAGAGATGACATTTGACCTTTGGGAGTCACTTCCGTGGTGCATTAATGAGTTTTCCATGTGCTGGAGTGCTTACTCTTTGGTTTAGTACAGGGGTTAGAAAGGTTTTTTTGTAGAGTCAGAGTAAATAATTCAACTCTGCCGTGGCAGCGTGAAAGCAGCCCTAGGCAATATGTAAACAAATAGACATGGCTCTGTTCCAATAAAACCTTATTTGCTAAAATAAGTGGTGGGCTGGATTTGGCTCAAAGGTCTGATCTCTAGTTTAGAGGCTTTTGGAACACAAAGCCGAAACACCCTTGGCTCTTGTGTGAGGAAGAGAAGAATCCAGTATTCAAAACATAAACATCTCAGTTGAAATGTAGCATCCATGGTGAGAAAGATGCTTTGTGTTATTGAAAAGTTGACATAACAAATATAAAGACTGCTTTTGGGAAAAAAATGGGCCCTTGTCCTCCTATCCTAATACAACTGTTACTGATTTTTGTGCATTTCTTTTGAGTTTTGTCCTCCTGCATATGTACCTCTGTGAAGTCCTGATGTGCGCAATACCAGTTGATAGTATTAAAAAGCATAACACACCCATATATCTGACAGTTGTGACTACATTGGATCTAGTGGGCCTAAAACATACAAACTAGATTTGTCAGGGAAGGTATTTTTAAGGACTAATTTGTGAGGTGTCCTGGCATTTTGTGCATTTTTAACTTTTTTCAATTGCAAGAGTAATAATTCACTCATTATTTACTTCAGCTCTAAATATTAGTGGAAATCAGGCCGCAGCTAAAGTAAATCAGGTAATTGGCTATTCAGGGGCTGGAGGATGTTTAGTGGCAAAGTCACGCTTTAGCTCTAAGTTGACATGGTGGTCACAAGAGTATTCTGGTGGCCTGAGAGTTACTGCACCCCTCCTTGCAAATGGCTACAACGGCTAAATCGTAGCACATGTTTCATTTTTTTCTTCCTTCTTAGCTGGTGCACACACAATAAACCAAGAAACAAATGACCATACTTCATTGTCACTCTATACAATGTGACTCTAAAGATGCGTTTTTAGAAACAGGAATCTGGCCGGGTGCGTGGCTCACGCCTGTAATCCCAACACTTTGGAAGGCTGAGGTGGGCAGATCACGAGGTCAGGAGTTTGAGACCAGCCTGGCCAACATGGTGAAACCCCCCTCTCTACTAAAAATACAAAAATTCGTCAGGCGTGGTGGCACGTGCCTGTAATCCCAGCTACTCGGGAGGCTGAGGCGGGAGAATTGCTTGAACCCCAGAGGCGGAGGTTGCAGTGAGCCGAGATTGCACCACCACACTCCAGCCTGGGCGACAGAGTGAGACTCCTTCTCAACAAACAAACAAACAACAAATAAACACAAAAACCAAACCAATAACAACAAAAAAACCTAGGAATCTCCAAATACATATCTCCAAGAATGGCAAGGTTCTTTTTCACAGCAGTGCTGCCGTTGCTGAAAATATTGCAAGGCTGCTTTTCTGGAATTGCCTTCAGAATAAGTTATAAGCCACAGTAGAGTAGAGGTCTGCCTGCTTCATAGTCTTTTCTCATTTTTGACTAAAAATGGTGTTCGTCAGTGCAGTTCCTTGCCTCGGCTGCCACTGTGGCTGTGGGCTGCTTTCAGCTGTTTCCAAATCTCATAACTGTGCTCAGAGGAGATGGATTTATCGTAACTGAGTTAAAGGTTGTGGGTAATGATGATAAGTCAGAAGTCTCTGTGGGTATTTCTTTGGAAAGAACAAAAATATTTATTTTATGTATAAGTTGTGATAGTTAAAAAAACAAAATGTTCTGCCTTTGTACATCGCTGGATCACCAGCCAACATGTTTTTATTTATTTTTATTTATTTTTTATTTTTTGAGACATGGCCTCACTCTGTCACCCAGGCTCACTGCACCATCCGCCTCCCAGGCTCAGGTGATCCTCCCACTTCAGCTTCCTGAGTAGCTGGGACCATAGGTGTGCACCACCACACCCAGATAACCTTTTTGTATTTTTTATAGAGATGGGGTTTTGCCATGTTGCCCAGGCTGGTCTCGAACTCCTGGACTCAAGCAATCTGCTCGGGCTCCCAAAGTGCTGAGATTATAGACTTGAGCCACCATACCCGGTGCAGTGTGGCTTTTGAATGAGGTCATTCCTTCACCAAGCAGCGTCCAAGATTGACATGCTTTATCCCAAATCCTACTCTCAGGAGCAAGGCCAGGGTCCATGAAAAGCCCTCTTTTTTTTTTTTTTTTTGAGATGGAGTTTCGCTTTTGTTGCCCAGGTTTGAGTGCAATGGCGCAATCTCAGCTCAATGCAACCTCCACCTCCTGGGTTCAGGTGATTCTCCTGCCTCAGCCTTCTGAGTGGCTGGAAATACAGGTGCCCGCCACCATGCCCAGCTAATTTTTTTTTTTTTTTGTATTTTTAGTAGAGATGGGGTTTCACCATGTTGACCAGGCTGGTCTTGAATTCCTGACCTCACGTGATCCAGCTGCCTTGGCCTCCCAAAGTGCTGGGATTACAGGGGTGAGTCACCACGCCTGGCCAAAAGGCCCTCATTTTTATGTGCTCTGTTGTCCCTCTTACCTGGGACACTTGGAAAGCTTTGCCCGGTTTGCTTTTCTGGGAGACCCTGCACATATTGATATTAATAGAACCTGATGGATTGTAGGATGTCCCCCCAACTCTCCTTGTCCTCCTTTGCCCTCCCTCTAATGTGGAAACTGGGAGTATCCTGTGCTAAAGAGTTTTACTCTCTGGCAGGCATTTATATAGGCTCAAAATGTGGGAGGCAGGATCAGAGTCATTTAGAAGGAGTGCTGGTAAGGATATTAGTTACAAACAGTAGATTCCTTCTAAGCAGTGTAAGTAGCCAGGGATTTATTAGAGAGTTTTGCAGTATTTCTGGGAGAACCAAGGTCAATGCTACATTTTCAGGAACAACACAGCCTGTCTCTAACCAATTCCCATCTATAGCATGGATATAACCCACTTCTGCCTTAGGACTGGTGACACTAGAGGCCAAACTTCAAAACATCTGCTATACCTGCTCCAAGGAATCAAATATACTTGTCACCATCTGACCAGAAGTTCTGACCTTCTGGTTTATGGCTACTGCCTCCTGTTGTTTCCCTCTCACTCTCAGATCTTGCATGAGTGTGTCTGCTTAGAAGAATCTAGCTGCAAGGGAGTCAGTGAAATGCAGCTTCTAGTTTTCTGGCCTCTGTAGACTAGAAGCTGGGCTGGAAAGCTGCTGGATGGCACTGAATGAGCTGCTTTGCATTATTTGTTATTAAGAGCATGTGCATGGAGATGATGTCTAAATCCCTGCTGGGTAAGTTCTCCTTGTGGCAAAAAGAAAAGAGGGAAGAGGATTGCGTGTAGGAGACCCCACAGGGCTTTTGGGAGAATGAAGCGATAGGGCGTCAGTGCAAGTGTCAATGCTGTTACCAAGAGGATGGCTTCCTACTGCATGATAGGTGGCATTGCTGGGTAGCTGTGGGTGCTGTGCCATGCCTGAACCTTTGGCACAGTCCTGACCTTGGCAAGAGCGAAGCAGTGTTGGGCTCATGGTTCTTTTTCTATTGAAGTTGGTAGAGCTGGTTTCAAATTCTAGCCTTGGATAAGTTCCTGCACCATTCTGAGTTTCGGTTTGCTTATCTATAAAATGGTGATATGCCTACCTTGCAGGGAAGTTGTGATGGTAAGACCAGATAGCATGTGAGTGTCTAGCATATACCTCTGGTGTATAGTAGTGGTTCAACAAATTATTACTGTATTACTCTTATCCTCAATTTTATAATCTTTCCTTTTTTCTTTTGTCTGAGTAGCTCACGCTGCATTAAACCCCAGTGGATGCCTGGATGCCAGTAGCTTCTGTGATTTTTTTCTTAGAAATTAGCTTACCTTATTCACCCACCTACCTTCTATATGGCTAACTCCCCCCTCCCTCATTTTATTATAAAAAATTTGAAATATACAGAAATGTTGAAAGACTTGTACAGTAGACACACAAGTATCTACCACCTGGATTCTACAATTGACATTTTATTATACCTGGTTTATCACATGTCTGTCCATCTGTCTATCCATCCATTGACCCATTTTATTTCTCTATACATTTCAAAGCAAATTGCTGACTTTAGTATACTAGTCATAAATATTTTAGCATGCATGTCATTAACATATTATTAACCATATTTGTTTTCAATTATTTCTCTTGATGTAAAATTTCATAATGAAATGCACAAATCCTAAGTGTACATTGCTAAGTTTTGACAACTGCATGCATTTTTACCCCATCCTCTATCAAGGCATAGAACATTACCATCTCCCCAGAAGCTTCTGTTATGTCTCTTGCCCCTCCCCACTCCAGGCAACCACCATCCTTCCCCCGCCCCCACTATAGACTGGTTTTTGCCTATTCTAGCATTTCATATAAATGGAATCACACAGTATGTACTTACTGTGTCTGGCTTCCTCTAGTCAGCATAACATTTTGAGATTCATTTATGTGGTTGTATCTTATCACTTGTGGATTCCTTTTTATTGCTGAGATGGCTAGCTTTAAAATTATGCTTGATTGCTGCAAGTAGAAAGAACTAGAAGCCCTCCTTGTGGAACTTGGGATTGTTTCTTCTTTCTCCTTTCCAGCCTAGTGTTAACAATGCACAAAGGCTCTTTGTGGAGGATTAGAGTTGAGGGGCCTAGAGGCCATTTAATTCAGTACCTCCTCCAGGCCTGTGGCATCTTGACCAGGCAGCCATGTTTCTGACCCCTTTTTCCTCCCTCTTGAGACTGATGTTAGTGGGAATTCATGTGCAGAAGGAGCAAAAGGGCCAATGCACGGGCACCTGACACATTTAATTGTTTTAGGGTTAAACAAAGGATGAACCCAGACTTCTCTTAATGATTTTTGTTGTTGAGGATTTTAACATACTTTATGCCTGCTGGAAATTACAGGACCAGTCGGCAGCAACAACTGGAACTGGAAATAAGTTCCTATATAGCTTTGATGTTAAGGAATCAACCACAGCATTGAAGCTGCTGAACTCTCTGATGGAAAAAGGAGTCATTCTCTTGCCTCTTGCCCAGTTCCTTCTCTCTTCCTCTTTCATTTCTTTCTCTATCTCTGTCTTTCTGTCACACACACACGCCTCACATACACATAGAGCTTTTGAACACATTTACTTATGGTGACCTGTCTGAAAGTTTAGCTGTCTCTTTTTTGAAGAACACTGACATGATTGAGAGGGAGAAGGAAAAGGGTTGATGAAGAATGGCCACTGTGGCCAGGTGTGGTGGCTCACGCTTGTCATTCCAGCACTTTGGGGGACTGAGGCTGGCAGATTGCTTGAGCCTAGGAGCTTGAGATCAGCCTGGGAAACATGGCAAAACCATCTTTACAAAAAATACAAAAATTAGCCAGGTGTGGTGGCATGCGTCTGTAGTCCCAGCTACTTGGGAGGCTGAGGTGGGAGGATTGCTTGAGCCCAGGAGGCCGAGGCTGCAGTGAGCTGTGATCGAGCCACTGCACTGCAGTCTAGACTCTGTCCTCAACAGCAACAACAACAACAACAACAACAGAATAACTTCTGCTTGGTAAGGGGGAAGCAGTACCCACTCTTTGTGTGTGTGTGGGTATTAAATAATATAATGTGTGGCAACTGAGTGTTGGACACAGCAAGGCTCTGCAGATGTTATTTCCTTACTTGCTTCTGTCCTGTGGAGAGGTTCTGAAACTTACCTGTACAATAAAAGTATCTGAGGGCTGGGCACGGTGGCTCATGCCTGTAATCTCAGCACTTTGGGAGGCCGAGGCGGATGGATCACGAGGTCAGTCAAGCCCAGCCTGGCCAAGATGGTGAAACCCCATCTCTACTAAAAATACAAAATAATTAACTGGGCATGGTGGTGGGTGCCTGTAATCCCAGCTACTCAGGAGGCTGAGGCAGAGCATTGCTTGAACCCTGGAGGCAGAGGTTGCAGTGAGCCGAGATTGTACCATTGCACTCCAGCCTGGGCTATGGAGTGAGACTCCGTCTCAAAAAAGAAAAAAAAGGTATCTGGGAAGATTTTACAAAAATATCACCAGATCCCATCCTGGACCAGTTGAACCAGAATCTAGGACCCTTCCCCGGCAGTTCTAATGCACAGCTACAGTTTAAAGTCACTGATTAGTACCTGAAAGAATCATTTTCACGCATATTATCACCACTAATTCTAATAACCACACAAGGTGGGCAGGTTTTAGTAATATTTAAATATTTAATATTTAGTAATATCAGAGCCAACTGATGTTGGGGGGACATTCTAACGCACGTCAGTCTGATTCCAAGTGCTACATCCTTCCTGTTATTCTACGTTCCCACTGATCCTTTCGTGTGAATGGATTTTACATAGTAGTGTGGTCATCCCTTCATTCAGTTGTTCATTCCTTCTTATTGCTCCCCATCTACCATACTGTGCCTGGAGGTACAGTGGGGACTATCGTAGGTGGGTGCCTGCCCTAAGGAGCTGGTGGGCTAGGAAGAAGATGCACAGCAGCAGTTGAGCTGCAGCATGCAAAGTGCTCTCACGGAGCATGACGAGGGGTACGCCTGGACTTAGGGTGGAGAACTCTTTTGGAGGAAGTGCCATCTGGTTAAGATCTAGAGTGAGAGAGGAAACATGGCTCTTGAAGGGAAGTGAAAGAAGCTCAGAAGGTGAAAACAAGTAAGAAAAGAACCTGGAAAAACAGATTAATTTATCACTTGAATAGTTTTGCCTCACTCTTAAGAAAACTTATTTCTCAACCCACCTAATGTGTACTAAGGCATGGCTTTCCACTTTGCCCCAGGATTCTTTATTTGCATTTGTAAAATAAAACAAAATGCTTTATCGTAGGTTTTCTATAAATTGCAAATTTCATTGAATTTCAGAGTCTTTTGTTTAATATGACTACATGTTAACATGTAAATAAGTTTGTCTTTAGAGCTAACAAATCCTAATAAAAAATACTCATTTCCCACCACTCATGGAAGGCACAGATGATAGTAGGAGTTCTGTAAGAGTTGCACACTAATGGGGTTTTAGGCAGGGATTCTTGAACCTTGTGAATTATATCTAATTTTTTTCTTCCCTGGTGGAAACCTTAACAGTATAGCATAGTGTTAAAGCATGGGTTTTAAAGTTAATGAAAAGCTTAGTTTGTCACTTTCACTTAACTGGATGTGTAAAATTATCCTACCTTTTTAACCCTCAGTTTCTTCATCAGTAAAATGGGAATAATAATAAATACTCCATATAATTTAAATATATAATTATCTAGTTTAAATTAACATTTATATGTTAGTTTCTAATTTTGTAATTGTATATAATCATAGAACAAATAAATGATCCAAATAGCTTTTTTTCTTATATTTGAAAAATATAATATTTGGTTTATATTAAAGAATATATGCAATCATATATCTTATAGAACATAAGAAAATGAACAGGCATGAGCTCACCATTCAGTCTAGGAAGGATAATGTAACCACTAGGTACAATACATCTGCCCAAGTATTCTTCTTCAACTCAATCCTTTCCTCCCCTCTTTTAGGTAACCACTAACTCTTGAGTTTCAAGTTCATCATTCCTTTGCCTTTGTATAATAATATAAAGTATTTCTATAATACATATTTTACATAAATAATGTGTGTTTTCTCTCTGTATTATTTAGTTTTGTTTCTCAGTTATATATATATTTTTAAAAGCATGTTGTATATAGTTTTCTGCAACAGTTTTTTCCCATTGTGTTTCCAAACTTGATTCTCGTTATTGTGTCTAACTTCAGTGCTTTTCTTTTCAATGCTGTATAACATTCTTTGTGTGACTGTGTCACAAATTTTTTATCCTGGTGATGGGTATTTAGGTTGTTCACCATTTCTTCCTCTGTGAACAGTGTTACTGCTGTGTATAAGTTTGTATGTATCTCCCAGTACACACATGCAAGAATTTCCTTGTGATATTGATGTAGAAGTTGAATTGTTGGTGTGTTAGTCCATTTTGCATTGCTATAAAGGAATATCTGAGACTGGGTAATTTATAAAGAAGAGAGGTTTATTTGGCTCACGGTTCTGAAGACTGTACAGGCATGGCACCAACATCTTGGCTTCTGGTGAGGCTTCAGGGAACTTTTCCTCAAGATGGAAGGCAGAGGGAGCAGGCATGTCAAATGGCGAGAGGGAGCAAGAGAGAGAGGAGGAGATGCTAGGCTCCTTTAAACAACCAACTGTAACAGAGCTAACTGGTAAACTAACAGAACCAACAGAGTGAGAACTCACTTATTACCATAGGGAGGGCTCCAAGCCATTTGTGAGGGATCTACCCCCATGACCCAAGTGCCTCCCCTTAGGCTCCACCTCCAAAATCAGGGATCACATTTCAACATGAGATTTGGAGAACTCAGACATCCAAACTGTATCAGCTGGGCTTCAGGATATTTGGATGTTCCATTTTATAAGATGATGTTAAATTGTTTTCTAAAGTGGATGTGCCTGTTTAATGCCATCCAGTAGGGTATAAGCATTTGCATTGTTCTGCATCTTTCCCAGTTTTTGATATAGTAAGAATTCTTAATTTTGCCAGGCCAGTGGGTATACATGATATCTCATTGGTATCTTAATTTGTGTATATATCTCTGATTATCAGAAAGACAGCAGCTCTTCATGTGCTTAAGGGTCATTCTTTCTTCCTCTCTTATGAAATTCCAGCTTGGGTTTTTTGCTCAGTTATCTATTAGGTTGTCTTTTCTGCATTGGTTTATAGGAGTTCTTTATATATTCTACATACTTATCCTTTGTCGGATCTATGTTGCAAATATCTTCTTTTAGTTCATAGCTTGGCTTTTTACTTTATTTTTGATGTTTTTGAAAAGTAAGTTCTTACTTCTTTTCCATATTCTTTTAGTTATGCTGCCCACTGCTCCGTTTACTGGCAGAAGCAGTCATCCCTCCTGACAGACCCTTTTCAGATACCCTGGAAGCTAATACAAGCATAGTATTATGTAGTATACAATCCTACTTGTAGTGTACAAGTAGGATTTCCACAGAGACCTACTTTAAAAAATTTTTGCCAAGTCTCAGATTGCTACTTCAACCCACTGCAGAACTGACAACTCAAATTTTTAATTGAGAGCAGCTTCTAGCTCTGATCCAAACCAAGTCAGTCCACAGATAGGATCTCAGGTCAGGAGGTTCTTAATGTGGTAGAATATGAGTATTTTCTTTTATAGTTAACTAAAAAGATATTCTCTTATATTTTCTGCTGAAAGTTTCAGAAGTTTACCTTTCTCAATTAAGCCTTTAATCTGTCTGGACTTGTGTCTGTGATGTGAGGTAGGAACCCAATATCCTTCTATATTTCTTGTACTGCACAATGGCTCCGTGAGAATGGAGAAGGATGTATGTATCCAACTCCTTGCACAGTTCTAGGCACGTGGAAGGTACTCTTAAAAGGTTAGCTGTTGCTATTTTAACTTATTGTCTCCTGTTTTTTCAGTTGATTGGTGCAATCCTTCCTGAAATAATATGTGTGTGCATTTTAGGAATGACGATTAAGGCAGATTTGCATTGGGCTCAGAAACCAACCTGGAACTCTTCTTTCTCCAACTTCCCCTTAGTATTGTTAGAAGCTTTATCTGTAAGTTTAATTACAGAGTAAATAATAAATAATGAGTTAATTGATTTGATCATTTATTTCCTTTTGGACTTGGCTGGTAATTAAGGAATTTCTCTGGCATCTTACCAAACACCTGCTCCCTTTTCTCTGAATAATCAAATAGTCTTTTATTACAAAGTTAATTTTGTTACTCTGGAATTTACTTATTTGGCCCTGTATCACCATAGACGTACTCTCTAACTCTGTCATGGATGGTGGGGGCTCCAGCCATGATTCAGAAGTTCTCCTTAAGTCAATTCCTTCGTGAATGTCTTGGTCCAGATTGTACACACTGTACAGAAAACTTGCTTTGGGGGCCTTTTCCAATTTCTTAGCTATGCTTTAGTGGAAAGGAAAGGCAGAGAAATACTTCTTGGAAAATTAAAACTGTTTAACAACACTCCTGGGGCGCATTGAGTGCACACGATGAAATCAGGAAAGTAAAACATGAAACTTTATAAAGTCAGCATAAAAATCACCATAAAAATTGGAGCAAAGTTGTTAGTTATATGGCTGAGGATGACTGCCCGTTTATTGCTCGAGTGTGGTTGTGGAGATTCACTCTGAGGGCAAAGGACTCTTAGGCAGAAGGTAGGTGGAAATGCAGGCTGCTGCTTGCAATAGGGAACAATAAACCCAGTTACTTGGGAGGTAAACCTTCAATCTGGGTTGTAAAATTATACTCCATGCTCGAGGCTTTTCAGAGGTGCTCAACCACCTTGTACAGATGAGTTTGTTAACTTCCTGGATGGTTTCCAGAGAGGTGGAAAGATGAAAAGACTCATAATGATGAATGGCCTTCCCTCTTTCCCTGCATGTATGTTGTTCTGCTGGATTTCTAGAATGGACTCTGTACATTGTGGATGTTGTTGGTGCCCTGCACAGATCCCCTTTACTGGGTCAGGATACTCAGTCCTTGACTAATTGAGGGAGTTAGCTGCTAATAACTCATGCCTCTACCTTTCACTGGAAGATTCTGCTCTGCCAGGGTAGGAACCCTCTAGCCTGGAGATGACTGGGAGGTAACCTGCATCCTCCACTCTGGAGTGACCTTGTACCCAGTAACTGACATCTCTGAGTGAAGTCAGTGATTGGGAGTATCAAACCCAACCCCCTGCTTCCTGGCAGCACAAACTTTGTACAGTTTACTTCAGAGCTTTTTGTGGGATCAGACGGAGGCTGGGCTTATCTCAACTCCTGTGCAGCTTCCCTCGCCTTCTTCCAGTTTCTCCTGATCCTGAGAGCACTTCCTCAAGCTCTCATTTGCATGCGAATCCCCACATCAGGCTCTGCCTCCAGAGAACATGATCTAACACAGATTGTTTCTCTATTTTTCTCCCCCAGCCTGTCATACTTTGCTCAGGGCATGGAGTGTTTCCACTTGAGTCTTCCCTGATCTGTTAAGTTCTTTTGAGGTCTGGTTTCATGTGTTGGTCATCTTTAGACGTTCACCAAACCTCCCAACCCCCATGCCCTGCCTAAGTACCTTCTCAGTGCTGTCGCAGGGATCATGGAGTAGGGGAAGGTGGCATTTGTAGAGGCCAAGAGGAGCTGAGAGGGGACTTCTGATGTTGGTGTAAGATCTGCCATTGGTAATTTGGACACTCTCTACAGGCAGGCAGAGGACAAAGCATGCTTCTGCCTTTGTGAGGAAGATAGCATTCTGATTTTTCAGCCTTAGTGATGCTGTGGGAATTGCTGTTCAGCTGAGTTGGGTGGAGAAATTGGCACCTCCAGCTTTGGTGCTGTGCTGTGTGCTCAGGGACAGCCTGGGCCAAGGGCTGACCTTGCTTGTGCCTAGATCCAGAGCTGCCACACTTCTGCAGATGGGATCCTGGTCTCTATGTCTCCCCGACTCGCCCTCACCTTCCAGTTACTGCTCCCCCTCCTTTATTTTTTGTGTTGGTCCCTGTGTTTCTGATGTCTACTGAGTTGTCAAAGCCAGAAATTTTGTGAATCATCCTGATTACTGCTGTGTGTCATTCTCCAGTATCTAACCAGCCATTGAGGCATAGCTGCCTTTCTGGTCTGCTCCTCCGATAACTTCTTGTCTCATTTGCCAGTATCTAACAGCCACTGAGCCATAGCTGCCTTTGTGGTCTGCTCCTCCTGCCCTTGTCTTTGTTTCGATGCTCCTTGCTTCTGGTCTGGACTCCCACTATCATCATCTTAAGGCCTCCCTGAGCCCAAGCTCCTCCTCTTCTAGGCAAGTGAACACCATCTCCATGGTAACCTTTCTAAAGCATGCAACACTAAAAACTCTTGGGTGACTTCCTGTGACCTCCAAAGGAAGTCCCAGCTCTGCTAGAATGGGACCAAAGCCCAGCTCCACCTTGACCTTGTGTCATAGTCTTGCTTCTTGTTCCTTCTCCTTAGCCGGGCAGATGCCTTGTCCTTTGATAAAGGCTTCCTGTCACCTCCTGAGGGCTCTTGTGCTTCTCGCAGGCAGGTGCCATTACCTTTACCGCTATGCCTCCTGCCATTGCTCCTCTCACATGCTGTCCACCATCTGCCTGCAAGTGCCCAGGCAGGGTCTTACTCATCATTACGTCATTGCTTCAATAGAAGCCTTATATTTTGTACACAGTAGTCAAGAAGGAAATGACTTAAAAAGTTCTTAATTTTTCTTAATACAAGGGTTTTTGTATTTGATTAAAAGTAACTTAATAAAATTCTTAATTTTTCTTAAATACATTCTTAATTGATTTCTAATCTTTTTGTTATTATTGAAAAAGTAAAAAACTTGAGTTCCCCTTTTCCATTAAAAAAACTTAGTAATGGCTGGGCGCAGTGGCTCACACCTGTAATCTCAGTACTTTGGGAGGCTGAGTGGGGTGGATCACCTGCGGTCAGGAGTTCGAGACCAGCCTGGCCAACATGATGAAACCCTGTCTCTACTAAAAATAAAAAAATTAGACGGGCGTGGTGGCACACGCCTGTAATCCCAGCTAGTTGGGAGGCTGAGGCAGGAGAATCACTTGAACCTGGGAGATGGAAGTTGCAGTGAGCCGAGATCATACCATTGCACTCCAGCCTGGGCAACAAGAGTGAAACCCCATCTCAGAAAAAACAAACAAACCAAAAAAAAAAAAAAACTTAGTAGTGTCTGTTGTTTCAGGCAATCCCTAATGGCAAGAGGTTCTCTGAATTAAGTAGTGCCTTAAGTAGTTTGGATTTTATTAGTCATAATAGGATCTGCAGATGTTTGGCCAGTAACCCTATTTGTGTGCATGATACATTATTCGGATCAGACCGGGGTCACAAGCTCAAATGTTCTCCAGGGCTCAGGCTGTGTCACAGAAACAAGGGTGTCAGAAAAGCAGTAAAAGCCCCTCTGGTCAAGGGCTGCTGACCTCTGCCTTGGCATCCTGAGCCTCTGGAGAAGGTGGGAGCGTGGAGACCTGAGAGTGCATCGCATCTGACAGGGCGGCTGCTTCTCAGCTCTGGCCTGTGGCTGCTGTGTAGTGAATGGACCCCATGTTGAGATCCTTGGATATTGCAAGAGAAACCAGAGATAGAGATTTGTACGAGAAGCTGTCTTAATTTTTAAAGATTGTCAACTGATTCAAAACAATTTTTAAAGCCAAAAATAAAAACAATGAACAAACCAAAGCCTGATTCTGGTCAAAGTACATTTGGACTTTAGGGCTAAATCATATGTCACTGACTGACTTTTGTTTCGAGGCTTCCGGTCCCGATAGTGTCCCTAGAGCATATTTGTGGTGACTTTGGGAGCCCCATGTCACTGGTGTTGACTTTGGGGACTATAACTTTGGATCAGAGTCCTAGTGGCAGGAATTTGACACCTTGTTTGCTGATGAAGGAGGGAATTTTAGGTAATTTTATCCTCCCAAAATGACCCTGGCACCCCTTTTGTTAGTGTGGCTTGTTCCTTATTCTTTCTTTCTTTATTTTTTGAGACGGAGCCTTGCTGTGTTGCCAGGCTTGAGGGCAGTGGCGCGATCTTGTCTCACTGCAACCTCTGCCTCCCAGGTTCAAGCGATTCTCCTGCCTTGGCCTCCCAAATAGCTGGGACTACAGGTGTGTGCCACCACGCCCAGCTAGTTTTTATATTTTTAGTGGAGATGGGGTTTCACTATGTTGGCCAGGATGGTCTTGATCTCTTGACCTCATGATTCGTCCGCCTCAGCCTCCCAAAGTGCTGGGATTACAGGGGTGAGCCACCACGCCTAGCCTTTTTTTTTTTTTTTAGAGAAAGGATCTTGCTCTGTTGCCCAGTTTGGAGTGTAGTGGTGCAATCATAGCTCACTGCAACCTTGAACTCCTGTACCCACTCTTTTCATGTGAAGCAACCAAATTGGCCGATTGATGTGCTGGGATGAAGGTGTCTCCAAAGAGATGAGTCAGTGCCACAGGCAGGATTTCTTTTTTTAAATCATCATGTGGTTTTTTTAAAAAATGTGTTTGTTGGTAACGTTATAGAGAGTAGAACTGCCCATCTGCTGAAACCCAGGTACTGGATGCTTCCTAAGTAAATGTGTTTTAGGCATTAGAGTTGTCCTTAGTCTATTCAGGCATGTATAAAAAGGACAACGGGAGAATTTAGGGATGGGTACAGCTATCAGGAAGGTGGTGGTTTTACATAAATTTTTCTCGCCACTTGTCCATATGTAAATATATCAGAGCTTTAGCAGGCCTGTTAGTTTAATATATGGATTGCCATTTGGAAACTTGACATTTTCCTAGATGTCTAAAACCTTAGTTCATCTAGCCTGCTCACATCGTTTAATAGAAAAGATCATTGCTACCACACGGTTTACCAGTTTGGCAGCTGTTCTTTTATATTACATTATTTTATGATTATATAATTAATTTGTTTTTACATTTAAAAAAGCTGCTTGTTTTTGCTGGTAGAAATATAGATTGGTATGGGTTTTGTGGAAGACAAATAGGTAGTCTTTATCAACAGCCTTAACAATGGTTATATTGTTTGACCTGGTGATTCTACTTGTAGTAAGACATGCTAAAACAGTAATCAAAGAAGTGCAGAAGAAATAATTCATGAAGATGTTCATTGCTGTGTGATTTATGACCATGGAAAATATGCAACAGCCTAAATTGGGGAATAGTTAATAAAGTTATGCTTCATCTTTCTGATGAAATATTATTCATACATTAAGTGTTGTTTCTGAAGAACTTTTTTTTGATTGTTTGTTTTTTGTTTTTTGAGATGGAGTCTTTCTCTGTTGCCCAGGATGGAGTGCAGTGGTACAGTCTCAGCTCACTGCAACCTCTACCTCCTGGGTTCAAGTGATTCTCCTGCTTCAACCTCTTGAGTAGCTGGGACTACAGGTGCGTGCCACCACACATGGCTAGTTTTTTTTTCTCTTTTTTTTTTAGTAGAGACGGGGTTTCACCCTATTGGCCACGCTGGTCTTGAACTCCTGACCTCATGATCCACCTGTCTTGGATTACAGGCATGAGCCACCGTGCCTGGCCTCTGAAGAACAATTAATGACAGTGGAGTTAATACTCTTGATATAATGATAAGTGGAAATAACCCAGTTTTAGTTAAACTATCCATGTGTGTCTGTCTCTGTATATGTGTATAACTAGACAGTAAGATTTAAGGGAATAGTCTTACTGTCTAGTCTATTAACAGTGATTTTCTCTGGGTGGTTTAATTATTTTCCAGATTTCCTACAATGAACATATATTGCTTTTTAATCAGGAAAAAATCCAAGTTTTTTTTTTTTTTTAACTATTGAATATACTTGATTAAAAAAAAAAATACTGTGTGTTATATGACCTAGCAATTCCACTCCTAGGTATATACCCAAAATAATTGAAAGCAGTGACTCAAACAGATACTTGTATGGCATGGTTCATTGTAGCATTATTCACAAGATTCAAAAAATGGACACAACCCAAGTGTGCATCAGCAGATGAATGGATAAGCAAAATGTGGTTTATATGCACAATGGAATATTATTTAGTCATGAAAAGGAATGTAGTTCTGATACATGTGCCAACATGGAGGAACCTTGAAAACATTATGCTAATAAGTCAAAATAAGCCAGTTACAAAAGGACAAATATTGTATGCTTCCTATTGTATGAAACATCAAGACTAGGCAGATTCATAGAGAAAAAAAGTAGACTAGAAGATACCAAGGAGTGAGGAAAGATTGGAATGGGGAGTTATTGATTGATAGTTACAGAATTTCTGTCTGGGGTGATGAAAAAGGTTTGGAAATAGTAGTGATGATTGTATAACAATTGTGAATACAACTAATATTGCTGAATTGTACACCTAAAAATGACTAAATGGCAAATATTGTTGTGTGTATGTTATGATGATTTAAAAAAATTGACAAAAAGTTTTTTGTCAAAACTGTGTTAGCCAATTGTGTGTTTTGCTATTTTACCTATGGTGTTTGCTTTCAATGACAGTGGCTATCACTTTTTAGTTCATTTATCTCAGTTTTTGCTTTTTCACTTTTACCCCTACAGACATGCCTGTGTTTTAAATGGGTTTGTTGTTTTGAAGGTTTCAGATGCCAGGCTCAGATGCTGACCATAGAGCCAGGAGGGTAATGAGGCATCTAGGAGGATTTGAAAAAATGTATAAGAAGAAATGTGTCACCTTTTTTTTTTTTTTTGAGACAGAGTCTTGCTCTGTGGCCCAGGCTGGAGTGCAGTGGTGCGATCTGGGTTCACTGTAAGCTCGGTTCACTGCAAGCTCCGCCTCCTGAGTTCACGCCATTCTCCTGCCACAGCCTCCTAGGTAGCTGGGACTACAGGCGCCTGCCATCACACCCAGCTAATTTTTCGTATTTTTAGTAGAGATGGGTGTCACTGTGTTAGCCAGGATGGTCTCGATCTCCTGACGTCATGATCCACCCACCTCGGCCTCCCAAAGTGCTGGTTTTACAGGTGTGAGCCACTGCGCCCGGTCATACATTGCATTCTTGACTGGGAGGAGAAGGAAGAAAGAGAAGCCCTGGTGGGAACCAGCAGCCTGCCGATAATAGTTCTGGAATGTTGAAAAGTATTCTGGCAAATCAGACAGCACTTGAAGAAATACGGCCAGCACTTTTTTGCTTTGAAGATTCTTTTGGCAGCTAGAAGTGCTAGAGGAAGATCTTTACTTATTTTCTCTGCTTCCTGATATTTAAGGAATTTATTTCACTCGCAGTTTAGTACTAGTCCATGTTCTTTCCCTTTCAAAGGAAAGACGGGCCCCATCTGAGATGTGAAAGATGGCAGGTGGCTGAGGCTGCTTCTCTTAAAGTTACCTCTTAGCAATCCATCTACAAATGATTATGGAATACAAGAAATTGGGGTCAGCAGGGATCTTGGCAGTAGGCAGGCAGCCAGATCCCTCTCAGGGGAGTTTGAGGTGTCTAGACTTGATGCTTTTGAGCTCTTGGTACGTTTCCAAATCATTGTTTGGCTCCTGGCTGCTTCTGTTGGAATTTACACAGCTCGGAGAGGTTTGTTGGGCTAACTCTCGGTTCTGCTTAAATCAACTGAAAAAGTGACCACTTTTGTATCCATCAAAGAGTCTTCCCTTTGCTCAGGATGCCCTCCCTGAGATTCATTTATTTACCCAAGAAGACTTTCATTTTCCTTTTATCTTGGCTTTTAGAGTAAGAGTTAGCAGAGTCTGTTTGTCCTGCTTTTCTTTTTTGTTTGCACCAGATCTTGATATAATACAGTCTCCTGTGTATATATGGTTACTGAAGTATTAAATATACAATATTGACCTTTTATTCTTTCAAGTTATTTCCTTAAATATTGATATTGCAGCTGTTCATCCTTCTGTGTTTAGCTTGAGGAGAAAGCAATTTTTGAATGTTTCATTCACCCATTGGACAAACGTTAATTGAGTACATGTACCATTCTCAACAGCTGGCACACCCTCAGCAAATAACTTGGAGACGCTGTGCTCAGGGAATTCACATTCTGGGGAGGCAAATGGTGAAGCACATTTCAGAGTTAAAGGGCTTGTGATATGAGTAAGTACAGGGAGCTGTTGGAGCCCAAGGGGGATACCTAATCTAGTTTGGGGACTGGGAAGACTTCCTGGCGGTGGTGACATCTACGCTGAGTCTCAAAAGACAGTAGGAGTTGGCCATGCCAAGGGCTGTGGGATTGTTCAAGCAGAGAGGCCAGGGGTGAAGGAGAACATCATCTATTTGGGAAAAGATAAGAACTTCAGCGTGCGAGCAGTGTAGCCTGTGAGGGAAGGTGAGGAAGGGACAGGAAAGTAGATATGAAATTCCAAAGGCCTTTTGCTATGAGATCCTGGCACTCTCAGAAAATACTTAAAAAAAGGAAATGAGTTGGCAATTTCATACATTCGTATTATCAACACGGTAAACCAGATAGAGGACATCTCCATCAGCCCAGAAAGTTCCCATGCTCATTGCCAGTCAGTCATCCACCCCACCTCTCTACAGCCGCTTTCTGACTTTTATCAGCAGTTGTATCTTTCTCAGATTTCATGAAAATGATGTTACATAGTAGGTGTTCTGCTGTGTCTGTCTGTCTTCAGTCAACATAATACTTTGGAGCTCAGCCACGTTGTTGCCTGTATCAGTCGTAGCTCCTTTTCATTGCTGAGTAGTGTTCCATTGTATGGGTTCACCCAGTTTGCTTATATATTCTGGGTTTTTTTTTTTTTTTTTCTTTGAGGTGGAGTTTTGCTCTTGTTGCCCGGGCTGGAGTGCAATGGCGCGATCTCGGCTCACAGCAACCTCCGCCTCCTGGGTTCAAGCCATTCTCCTGCCTCAGCCTCTAGAGCAGATGGGATTACAGGCGTGCACCACCACACCCGGCTAATTTTGTATTTTTAGTAGAGACAGGGTTTCTCCATGTTGGTCAGGCTGGTCTCGAACTCTGGACCTCAGGTGATCCACCTGCCTCAGCCTCCCAGAGTGTTGGGATTACAGGCGTGAGCCACCGCGCCCGGCTTGCTTATATGTTCTGTTGATGGACGTTTGGGTTGTTTCTAGCTTTTGGCTTTGATGAATAAAGTTGTGAACATTTCTTGTTTAAGTCTTTTTTGCTGACATATATTTCTATTTCTCTTGGTTAAATACTTAATCATGGGATTGCTAGGTCTGGCTGTCTATTAAAGAATATATGGAGTGGGCTGGGTATGGTGGCTTATGCCTGTTGTCCCAGTGCTTCGGGAGGCCGAGGTAGGAGGATTGCTTGAGGCCAGGAGTTTGATACCAGCCTGAACAACTTAGTGAGACCTCGTCCCTCTAATTAGCCAGGTGTGGTGGCATGTACCTGTAGTCCCAGCTACAGGAGGCTGAGGCAGGAGGATCACTTGAGCCCAGGATTTTGAGACTTAGGTTCAAGACTGGCAGTTTGAAAAACAGTGATGTAAAAGGCAGACAGAGGGAAAAGACTGGCTAGTAAGATAGAAGGAAACCCAGGAGTGGGCACATTAATTGAGGGCTCAGGGAAGATGTTCCAGAGAAGCCAGGTCAAGTGTGGTCTGAATGTGTTTGTGGAGTTTGGCCACTATGGCCATGCTGGTGTGCTGCTACTATAGCTAGGGGAGTCTCACTGGAGGGGTGGGGAAGGAAGCCAGATTCACTGGGAGAGAAGTTGGGAGAGATATATCAAGAAGCTTGACTGTGAAGAAGAGGTCATATAGTTATATAGTTGGATCAGCTGTTAGGTCTGAGGGGATTTTTTTTTTTTTTTTAAGATGAGAGAGTTGGCTAGATGTGGTGGCTCATGCCTGTAATCCCAGCACTTTGGGAGGCTAAGGTGGGTGGATCACGAGGTCAGGAGTTTGAGACCAACCTGGCCAATATGGTGAAACCCCGTCTGTACTAAAAATACAAAAATTAGCTGGGTGTGGTGGCGGGCGCCTGTAGTCCCAGCTACTCTGGAGGCTGAGGCAGGAGAATCGTTTGAACCTGGGAGGCGGAGGTTGCAGTGAGCCAAGATTGTACCTCTGCACTCCAGCCTGGGCCAACAGTATGAGACTCTGTCTCAAAAAAAAAAAAAAAAAAAAGGGGGTGAGAGAGTCTTGGCACATTAAACTGACAGAGAGGGAAGTGTGAGAGAGCGTAAGAGAGCATTAATGTAGTAGAGTGAATGCCTGGGAAGTCTAGTGTGGATAGAGTTCTGAGCTGGGATACATGTAGACCTGAAGCAGGAGGAAGGACATTTATCCACTGAATGGGAAGGAAGACATTGATGGATACAGATGAAGGTGAGTTTGAGGGCAGGAAGTTGAAGGTGTTCTTGGTTTACTCTCTGTAAAGTAGGAGGTGAGGTTATCTTCTGAGAGTGGAGTGGGAGGAAGGGGGGGTGATGGTGGTGGGCCCTGAGGCTGGGGCAAAGTGGGGTAGGTTTGAAAAAACCTCTGGCCAGGCGTGGTGGCTCACACCTGTAGTCTCAGCACTTTGGGAGGCTGAGACGGGAGGATCCCTTGAGCCTAGGAGTTCGAGACCAGCCTGGGCAGCATGGTGAAACCCCATCTCTACTTACCTGGGCGAGTTGGCCTGTGTCTGTAGTCCCAGCTACTTGGTAGGCTGAGGTGGGAGGATCACTTGAGTCCAGGAGGTCAAGGCTGCAGTGAGCCATGATCACACCGCTGCACTCCAGCCTGGGTGACAGAGCAGGCTCTGTCTAAACAAACAAACAAACAGACAGACAGACAAACAAAAAAACTCCACAAAAACCTCCCAAGGGGAATGAAAAGAGAGCCCAACAGGTTTGCTGGGCAGCTCTGAGGATCTCCAGAATGGAGCCCCTGAATCTGTTATGGTATCTGCTGTAATGGTTGTGTGGTTTTCTCCTTGGTGTTGAGTGTCCTGAGGAGAGGAACAGAGAAGGTGATAGGATCTGGGGTTGGGATTCGGTTGAGTGAGTGTTTAAGAGAGTGTGAGGGAGTTGAGATCACTGGTTAGTGGGCAGTTGATGTAGGATGGAGGAGAAATGAGATGTAGACAGAAGAGGCCTCTCAGAGAAGAAGAAAATAGAGGTGCTAGCAAATTGGAGCATCAGAAGAGATGGAAGAGTTGGTGTGGTGGGAGAGGTGGCATGAGGGATCTCAGGGAAGGAGTTCATAGGGACAAAAGGAAATGCGGTGAGATGTTTGGCAGGTACTGTCAGAGTTGGAGCCATTCTGAGTAGTGATGGGAAAGCCACGCTAGGTCTTTGGGAGGAAGACAGTAACCCCAAGAAAGAGGTTACAGAATGAGGTCAAGGAACTAATTGGGCAGTGTGCTTGGTGGATTCTAAGGTCATTTGGAATGACTGCTGGACTTGGTGACTCAGGGAGGACTGAACCAGGGGAAAAGGTCTTCAGTGAATGAGACAGAATGACTGAGAGACATGGAGGTAAATTTTACCCAAGAGTGGAGGAGTCTTATATTGGAAGCAACTTTGGGCAATGAGGAGAAGCTACAGTGTGCTTCCATCAAGAGTTCCAGGTTTCAACCAAGATAAGAAGAGAGGGTGGGGCAAAGGGTGGTCCCAAGAGGTTCAGTAGAAAGGTGTAGGAGGGTGGGGATCCGAGGGAAGTTTTGGACTGTGGGTGTGACATTGTGGGAAAGGGTCGGAGGTGGGGGGCAGGAAGGAGCTTGAACTTTGGACAGGACTGAAAAGCATGATGGGGGTGAGTGGCTGTATGGTTGCTCCTCTGCTGGCTAGGAGGAGCCAGTCTTCTCTTTGGAAGCAATTTGAGAAGTGTTCTGCTAGACCTAAATTGATGCTGTCCAAATTTCTGCTTGGGGCAAGTTGGCTGTGCCTTCTCGGATGAGTAATTTCAGCCCCTAAAGAGTATAGCAAATCCATATAACCAAGAGTTGGCAAGAAAAGGCTCTTTATGGCATTTGAGTGTTTCATGTTCCTCTGACTTTGTTTTGTTTTGTTTTTGTTTTTTTTTTTGAGACTGAGTCTCTCTTGCCCAGGCTGGAGTGCAGTGGCACAATCTTGGATCACTGCAATCTCTGCCTCCCAGGTTCAAGTGATTCTTCTGCCTCAGCCTCCTGAGTAGCTGGGACTACAGGCACATGCCACCATGCCCAGCTAATTTTTGTACTTTTTAGCAGAGACAGGGTTTCACCATGTTGGCCAGGATGGTCTTGATCTCTTGATCTCGTGATCCACCCGCCTCGGCCTCCCAAAGTTTTGGGATTACAGGCGTGAGCCACCGTGCCTGGCCATTCCTCTGACTTTCCAGATGCCTGTTTCCTGGAAGAGTGAATAATTTCAACTGCTTCTTTTTTTTTTCCTGGTATCTAGAAAGCAGAAAGATAAGAAGACTCCTTAGGGTTTCAGTTCCATTCAGTGCCTTGGTTACACGGTGTGATAAGTCATGTCTGGTTCTTGAAAGTTAGCAGTGAATAAGCCTTGCCCAGTGTAGAGCATGGAATTCCTTTGGGGAATTTAAACACATTTTTTTTAATGGCTGAAATGAAGTGTTGCTTTTTTCATGAAAGTTTTATGTATTTGACCTATTTAATTTTTTTTTCTTCAGGAAATAAAAAGTGGCACTTTCTTACTTCCCTTCCAAAACAGACAACCACTGGCTTTTCTTGGCAAGGAGATACCTATGTGTGTCATGGAAACGGATGGTGTTTGGAAATGTGAAAAATGTAATTTACTTTTTCTTTTCACTATTGAAGTGGATTAAAAGAAGTGAATATGTTAATGGAACTGGGTATGATGAATGTCTTTCTGGTGAAAGCTTTAGAATCAGAATGAAAAATTATGTTTTGATTTTTCCCTATAAATATGCATATTTATTCTTGGAAGTAATACTAGAGTCTGTTTGTTACAGCATTTAGCTAACAGCAGCCTACATGAGGTTTCAAAGGACAGTCATTTTGTACAGATTGAATACAAAATGTGCAGAAAGGGCTGCCTCAGTAAATAAATGCTAAGCCCTAGGTGGTTTTGGTAGTATTTTAAGAAAATAAGAGATGCTGGTGTACCTTAATGTAAGAGAGACTAAAAAGAAAACAAAAATGAAAATAGGAGAAAGAAAAATTATTAAAGCATGAGAGGCTGAAGCAAAGACTGAGTGAAACCTTGGAGAAGCTCAGGAATGGACATTTAGAGACCAGCGGGGACTGTTAGAACAGAGCGGAGTTACCTAAGGAAATGACAGTTCACGAGTTGAGAAGGGATGGTGAAGAGCAGAGGGAGTATGGCCCAACCTATAAAAGCAAAAAGCGGAAAGATAAAAGATTTTTCTCACTAGAGTGGTGACTTTACATAAAAAAGTAAAAACACATCAGATCCTGCTTGTAGAATTTTGTTATCACTTCAGCAATTTTATTTCCAGAACCCCTTGCTTAAACGCAACCTATTTCCTTTCCCTTTCTACATATGCAAACCAATTATTTTGGCTGGGTGCGGTGGCTCACACCTGTAATCCCAGGACTTTGGGAGGCCGAGATGGGTGGATCACAAGGTCAGGAGTTCCAAACCAGCCTGACCAACATGGTGAAACCCCATCTCTACTAAAAATACAAAAATTAGCCAGGTGCGGTGGGGGTCACCTGTAGTCCCAGCTACTTGGGAGGCTGAGGCAGGAGAATCACTTGAACCCAGGAGGTAGAGGTTGCAGTGAGCCCAGATCACACCATTGCATTCTAGCCTGGGCGAAAACAGTGAGCCTCTGTCTCAGGGGGAAAAAAAAAAAAAGAAAACAATCTATTTCATAAGAGTAGATTTTTTTTCTTCCTTTAGTTCCTAAAGCAGCATATCCCAGGATGAATTGCACCAAATACTGTTTCAACAGGCTGTTCAAAGGAAATAAAGAATTTTATGTTCAAATAACTTTGAGAAGTACTATATTAAAAAAAAAAAAAGTCAAACATGTTTATTTACTGCACAGTTCTCAGAGCCCTTAACATCAAATATGTATTTTGAATTTCTAAGACAAATAGTCTCTCTTACCTAATGGAATTCTGGTTTTGCTCTGGGTGGCAAAAATTCTAGTTAAAAATTCTCATCTCCCCAGACTCCCCTGTTGCCAGAGGTGACACAGTACCAGCCAATGAAATGTAAGTAGAAGTGGTTGCAGGGCAGAGGCTTCCAGGAGAGCTTTGGTTTCTTGATAAACAGGATCTATGAGGCTGGCACACAACTTTCCCCTTTCCCTTCCCACCTTTCTGTATGAAGGGGGTGTACCTATCTTGCCCCAGGAAGGCCAAGCGCTAAGAGTTGCGTCAGAAAGATTGAAGGAGTTCTTGATGGCTTCTTGCAACTACTCTACCAATCTTGGAGTTTCTATCTTGGGACAGGTTGTTCTAGTAGAAAAATAGAGCCATGATTGTTTAAACCACTATGGGTAAGTTCCTATGACATGCAGCTGAATGCAATCGTAACTTATACCAGGGTGATATAGTAAGCAGTAATCGTGCTTATTTTAACCATGGATACCCATTTGTTTTCCTTTAAACTATTTAGAAGAGTCTTTGGGAAATGCTGTCTTTATGAATAGAAATAAATATAATCAGCTTTTTTTTTTTCCTATAAAAATGGATTTTCTCTTGGGAGGCCGAGGTGGGTGGATCACCTGAGGTCAGGAGTTGGAGACCAGCCTGGGAAACATGGTGAAACCCCGTCTCTATTAACATATAAAAAATTAGCCCGGTGTGGTGGCAGGCGCCTGTAATCCCAGCTTCGGGAGGCTGAGGCAGGAGAATCGCTTGAACCTGGGAGGCGGAGGTTGCAGTGAGCCGAGATGGTGCCACTGCACTCCAGCCTGGGTGACAGAGTGAGACTTCATCTTCAAAAAAAAAAAAAAAAAAGAATGAATTTTCTGATGGTCTTTGACTATGAAATTTGGGTTTTAAATTTTGGGCTTTTTCTTTGCCTTTTCCCCACATAGATGAAGTTTTTGCTCCCCTTTTTTTCATTTTTTAAATGGACCAGGCTGTCTTGAATTCCTGGGCTCAAGCCATCCTCCCCCCTCAGCCTCCTGAGTAGCTGTTACCACAGGCAGGCATCCCCATACCTGGCTTCCTTTTTTGTAAAAACAACAGACCAAAAAAACCTTTGTAATCATTTTATGCCTCTTACCAAAGCACTTTATGTATGCCAGATTTTTCATTTATTTATGTATTTTAAACAGAGATTGTTTTCATCAGCCTACTCATGCCTTCTTTACACAGTACAATTGTTCTGAAAATTTGTATGGGAATTGACTCAGATGTGCATTTATTTTCATCGTATTATCAGAGATGTTTAGTTTCCTTTGAATGATTTTATTCTTAACTTTGGCACTTAACACTTTTTCTGTCTTCTTTCCTCTCAAAATTAATGTTCTGTGAACTAATATCTAAGTGGCCTAGAGAATCTCTTGATGTCAAAGCTTGTTGTAAAGTTGGAAATCTTTTGTAATTTGAATATCCCATGATTGCTGTCCATCAGTGCATTGGATTGTCTTAGGGTTTTCTAATAGCATTTATCAATGAGCTGATAAGAGAATTTTAGAGGCTGGGTGCCCTGGCTGACTCCTGTAATCCTGGCACTTTGGGAGGCTGAGGTGGGAGGCTTGCTTGAGCTCAGGAGTTCAAGACTAGCCTAGACAACATAGTGAGACCCCGCTGTCTCTGCCAAAAAATGTAAAAACTCAGGGGAGTGTGGTGGTGTGTGCCTGTAGTACCTACTGCTCGGGAGGGTGAGGTGGGAGGATTGTTTGAGCCCAGGAGGTTGAGGCTGCAGTGAGCTGTGATAGCAGTACTGCATTCCAGCCTGGGCGACAGCAAGACCCTGTCTCTTAAAAAAAAAAAAAAAAAAAAAAAAAGATTGTTTTTTCCCCCTCAAAGGACTTTTAAAGTATACTTCACATCTCTAGAATATAAAATCAGAATGTTAAAGTTGAAGTGGCCCTTAGCAAATGAGTCTAAGCTCCTCATGCTGCAGCTGAAGGGATTGAGAACTTACCGAATGCCTCATTACTGAGCCAAAATGGTGGCAGGACTGGTGCTCTATTCATGAGTCTGCTCTCTCTGGTGATGGCCTGACAATAACAGTGTGGCAAGTTATACAACTCATTTCACAGATAGTTTCTTCATATGTAAAACTGGAGTAACTTCTCATTTGCTCAACCCACAGTAAAATCTTTAAACTCTTCTGAGTTGCTTGGAATTGAATCCTTATTCTAGTATGCTGTATTTGTTGGAAAGGAGAAATACTTGATTTTAGAAAAGTTTATTTTTAAAGAAATTTGAGTTTATTGCAGTATATAAAATTGAACCTTTTCAAGTGTACAGTTCAATGAGTTTTGACAAATGTATATGTCTTATGAAACTGCCACCACAAATAAGAATATTCTACCATCTAAAAAAGTTACAATTTGTTTTGCTTTGATTAATGAGAGAATACTTTCATTTTCTGTAATAAGAATATGGATAAAATATGTTACGACTATTGAAATATTGACATACTTCATTATTTTCATGAAAGCTGTTAAATGTTTGACTCTACTTTTGCCGACACCAAGAAGAAGGAGGGGGAGGAGAAGGAGCAGACATCATTAAAATGATGTTAAATAGCCTCTTTGTGACATGGGGAGCGTGTAATGGACTTTAAAAAAATGATAGGTAAGAATATAGTAGACTGACTTATTTTTATTATATGCAGTGTAAAACTTTATAGATTTTCCTGTGGGTTTGTGGAGACAAGGTGTTCGTTAAGTTTAAATCATGGGGAAGCCATTATCAATGAAATAGATTGTACATCTTCTTACATTGTTATTTATTTATTTATTACTTATATTGCTATATGAGAACAAGCAGCATCAAGGTACTTAAGCCATTTGTATACCATTTGAAAGGCAGGAAGCGAAATCACTTAGGGCATTGAGTTTGAGGCAGTGTTGTCTTGGAGGTGAGGAAAATATTAAACTAAGCAAAGAAACTGGGAGATGTGGGTGGAGGTGAGGAGACCGTATTTGGAGTTGGAAACTCTAGTGAAATGGATTATTTTAGCATAAACTGATCATTGTTAAATAACAGTATTTGGTTTTCTTAAACTTTTTTTTCTTCAAGTTTCTTAAATGAGAGACCATGCTTTTCATTTTCATTTTTGTTTTTCAGTATAATATCAGATATATAAATTCTGTAAATTATTTTTTTCTTCATTTAAAAAGATTGTTTGTTTATTTTTGAGACAGTCCTGCTCTGTTGCCCAGGCTGGAGTGCAGTGGCATGATCTTGGCTCACTGCAACCTCTGCCTCCTGGGTTCAAGTGATCCTCTCACTTCAGCCTCCGGATTAGCTGGGACCACAGGCACACGCCACCATGTCCGGCTGTGTTGCCTATGCTGGTCTCGAACTCTGGGACTCAAGAGATCCACCCACCTCAGCCTCCCAAAGTGATAGGATTATGGGCATGAGCCACCATGCCCAGCCTAAATTCTGTAAATTAGATCATTATTTATTATTTATTCAAATAACATTTCTTGAGCACTTTGTGCAAGACAACATTCTAAGAATTTTGAGAATAAAAAGATGGATTTGATAATGAGTGTTCTGTAAGAAGCTTCTAGTATAATTGGAATTAAAAAACATAAGCACAGACAACAGAGCTGTAAAGGTGCCTTGGATTTGAATGCCAAGACGAGGAGTGTGGCATTCTGTTAGCAGTCCGCTTCCACTGGTGCATAGAGGAGGGACTTCATCACGTCCAGGCCAAGGTCATCTCCTTAAAGGGAGTTGAATATGGTGGTGGAGTGTAGGTGCATTATTTTTTCTCTCTTTCTTTCTTTCTTTCTTTCTCTCTCTCTCTCTCTCTCTTTCTTTCTTTCTTTCTCTCTCTTTCTTTCTCTCTCTCTCTCTTTCTTCTTTCTCTCTCTCTCTTTCTTTCTCCCTTCCCTCCCTCCCTCCCTCCCTCCCTCCCTTCCTTCCTTCCTTCCCACAGTCTCGCTCTGTCGCCCAGGCTGGAGTGCAGTGGCACGATCTGGGCTCACTGCAAGCTCCGCCTCCCGGGTTCACACCATTCTCCTGCCTCAGCCTCCCGAGTAGCTGGGACTACAGGCGCCCGCCACCTCGCCCGGCTAGTTGTTTGTATTATTTTTAGTAGAGACAGGGTTTCACCGTGTTCGCCAGGATGGTCTCGATCTCCTGACCTTGTGATCCACCCGCCTCGACCTCCCAAAGTGCTGGGATTACAGGCGTGAGCCACCGCGCCTGGCCTAGGTGCATTCTTAATGGGTAGAGGGGAGTACGGGGACCAGCTAGGAGACCCTTGATAATTGTCTAAGGACTTGAAGTTGGAGTATGGCCACAGAATTGGGAAGGAAATAGGTTAAACAAGAGACGTTTTAGAGAGAATCATCAGAACTTAATAAGTGGTTGGGGGCTGGGGGTGGAGAGTGGGAAGTGTTTAAATGCTACTAAGGTTTTTTAAAAATTTAATTTGAATTCATTTTTTAGTAGGTATTACATTCACATGGTTTTTAATCCAAAAGAGAATGCTTGAATTGTTTCCCCCTTCCCTCCGTCTTTCAGTCTCACTCTCCAAAGATAAGCACTAATGTTATTGGTTTCTTCTGTATGCTCCCAGAGATATTGAATGCCTATGTAAGCAGATGGGCGTGAGCACTCTTTTACTATCTTTTTTTTGAGATGGAGTCTCGCTCTGTTGCCCAAGCTGGAGTGCAGTGGCGCAATCTTGGCTCACTGCAAGCTCCCCTTCTCGGGTTCACGCCATTCTCCTGCCTTAGCCTCCCTAGTAGCTGGGACTACAGGCTCCCGCCACCATGCCCGGCTAAATTTGTTTGTATTTTTAGTAGAGATAGTGTTTCACCATGTTAAGCAGGATGGTCTCGATCTCCTGACCTCGTGATCCACCCGCTTCGGCCTCCCGAAGTGCTGGGATTACAGGCGTGAGCCACTGCGCCCGGCCTGTTTTCTTTTTATTCTACCCAGTAGCAATTTATTTTTCACTTACACTGTTTTTTAAAGATCATTACATAGAAGGAGATAAAAGGCTTCCTCATTCTTTTCTTATGATCACATAGTGTACATTGTAAGGATTTATTTTGATTCATTCATTATTCTGCTATTGACGCCCATTTAGGCAGGTTCCAGTTTTTGCTGTTACAAGCAATCTACATTGCAATACCTGTACATACATAATTTCTCACATGTGCACCTATTTCTGTGGGGTAAATGTTGAGAATAGAAATAGCTAAGCGTAAAGCTGTGTGCATTGTTAAATTTTGATGTATGTGGCCTAATTGCCCCTTATAAAGGTTGTACACTTCCATTAGCAAAATAGAAAGTGCCTATCAATAGGATGTGGTTTTGAGCTGTTGAAAATCTGAGAGGTAAAAAAGATTTCCCAGGTCAGTTTTAATTTGCATTTACCCTTTTGTGAATGAAGTTGAACATATTTTCATACATAGAGGGGCCATTTATATATGTATATCCTTATCTGTGAACTGTTTTTTAATTAATTAAAAAAAATTTTTTTTTTGAGATATGGGGTCTTGCTGTGTTGACCCAGGCTGGTCTCAATCTCAGACTCCTGGTCTCAAGTGCTCAAGTGATCCCCTGCCTTGGCTTCTCAAAGTTCTGGGATTACAGGCGTAGGCCACCACACCGGGTTTTTTTATGTGTGTGTGTGTGTGTATGTGTGTGTGACAGGGTCTCATTTTATTGCCCAGGCTGGAGGGCAGTGGTGCAGTCATTGCTCACTGCAGCCTTGAACTCCTGGGTTCAGGCCATCCTCTTGCTTCAGTGTCCCACGTAGCTGGGATTACAGGCATCAGTCACCATGCCCAGCCTGTGAAATATGGCTGTATCTGTTGACCATGTATCTGTTCGGTTATTGGTCTTTCTTTTCTTTTCTTAGTAGGAGCTTTATTTTATTTACTTATTTTTTTGAGATTGTGTCTCACTCTGTTGCCCAGGGTGGAGTGGCAGGGGTGCAATCGTAGCTCATTGCAAACTCCACCTCCAGGGCTCAAATGATTCTCCTGCTTCAACCTCCAAAGTAGCTGGGACTACAGCTGTGCACCACCACGTCTGACTAATTTTTGCATTTTTAGTGGAGACGGAGGTTTTGCCATGTTGGCTAGGCTGGTCTTGAACTCGTGACCTCAGGTGATCCTCCTGCTTTGGCCTCCCAAAGTGCTGGGATTATAGGGTGAGCCACTGCGCCCAGCCAGTAGGAGCTTTATATATTAAGAAAATTAGTCCCGTGATAGAAGTTGCAGATATTTATCACATTTTGTCATTGTTTTCGACTTTGCTTTTTGGTGTGTCTTTTTTTAATCATGCAGAATTTTTAATTTCTGTGTAATTGCATTTATCAGACTCTCTGTTACAGTTAGAAAAACCCTCTCCTTTTCAGCCTCACTGGAAGATACTTGAGATATCTTTGGTACTTTTGATTTTTCATGGTAAAATTTTTGCTTCATTCATGGCTGGAGCCTGTGATCCCAGCATTTGGGGAGGCTGGGGTGGGCAGACTGCTTGAGCTCAGGAGTTCCAGACCAGCTTGGGCAACATAGTGAAACCCCATCTCTACAAAAAGTACAAAAAATGATCCAGGCGTGGTGGTGCGCACCTGTGGTCCTAGCTACTTGGGAGTCTGAGATGGGCAGGATCACTTGAGCTCAGGAGATGGAGGTTGTAGTGAGCCAAGATGGTGCCACTGCCCTCTAGCCTGGGTGACAGAGTGAGACCCTGTCTCAAAAAATTAAAAAAAAGTTTTTGAATCCTGATTTTGTCCTGATGTGTAATCTGATGCTTATTAGATAAGAGATAGGGATCCAGATTTATTATTTTTTTAGAGGGCTTCCTGGTTGATCCTTACATCATTTGTTGAATAAACCGTGTTTCTCCTACCAATTCGAGATGCCACTTCTCTGATATTTTGAATTCTCACATGTATTTGGGTCTCTTTCTGAACTTTCTGTTCTTCGCTGATCTGACTCACTGTTCATGTAATAATTACGCACTGTTTTAATCGTAACTTTGTAATGTATTTGAATATTTGGTAGACTGTTTTTCTCTTCATTACCTTTGTTTCCAGAATTTTCTTGGCTGTTATTTCCTGCTGGTTTTCCCATATGCATTTTAGAATATGGTCATTCAATGCCAAAAATCCCCCCAAAGATTTCATAGTACTTTTATGGAAATCATAATTGGGTTTATAGATTAATTTAGGGAGAACAAACATCTTTTTTTTTTTTTTTTTTGGAGACTCAGTCTTGCTCTGTCACCCAGGCTGGAGTGCAGTGGCACGATCTTGGCTCATTGCAACCTCCACCTCCCAGGTTCAAGTGATTCTTATGCCTCAGTCTCCGAAGTAGCTGGGATTACAGGTGAGCACCAACACGCCTGGCTAATTTTTGTATTTTTAGTAGAGACAGGGTTTCACCATATTGGCTAGGCTTGTCTTGAATTCCTGACCTCAAGTGATTCACCTGCCTTGGCCTCCCAAAGTGCTGAGATTATAGGCATGAGCCACCGTACCCGGCCTGACATCTTAATTATGTAAAATTTATCCTCGAGACATACTGTGTCTCTCTTTTATTAGTCTTGAGTGATACCTTGCAGTGTTTTGAAATTTTCTTTATATAAGATTTGCACGTTTCTTGTTCAGTTTATTGCAAGATATTTTACTTTTTGTAGCCATAATGAAGTATTTGCTTTGATTATACTTTATTTTTTGTCTGTATTAAAGCCACATATTTTATATCTTAATTTTGTATTAGTAATTTTTTTCTTGTCTAATTACATTGACTGGAATCTCCAGATCCATGTTAAAACATACTGGTTCTTATTTTGTTCCTGAGTATAATTTCTTGTTAAACATGATGCTGACTTTTTTTTTTTTTTTTTTGAGACGGAGTCTCGCTCTGTCACCCAGGCTGGAGTACAGTGGCCGGATCTCAGCTCGCTGCAAGCTCTGCCTCCTGGGTTTATGCCATTCTCCTGCCTCAGCCTCCTGAGTAGCTGGGACCACAGACACCTGCCACCTCGCCCAGCTAGTTTTTTGTATTTTTTAGTAGAGATGGGGTTTCACCATGTTAGCCAGGATGGTCTCGGTCTCCTGACCTCGTGATCCACCCGTCTCGGCCTCCCAAAGTGCTGGGATTACAGGCTTGAGCCACCGCGCCCGGCCGATGCTGACTTTTATGCTGAGATATATTTTATGATGTTGGAAAAGCATCCATCTCTATCTTTTTTTTTCTTCCAAGAATGGATGTTGAATATTATCAGATACAAATGGATGTTGAGTATTACCAGGTGCCTTTTCAGTGCCTATGGCAATGATGTATGACCTACCATCTAAAAGATTTATTTTTAATCCTAGCTGGATGTTGCCTTTTTAATTCCAGCGGGATGTGAAGGAGATGCAGGCTTGGGAATGAGGTAGTTTAGAGTTGGATGTCTCTGTGATGCTATTGTGCAACTCAGCTCTTTCATCAAATGCTATCAATATTTAATAAACCTAGACCTAATAATAGATTGACTTTGCATTGTGATTTTTATATTTCTGTCTTTCCCTGTCAACACCTTTTGGTAGCTTCAAGTTAAACTTCTAGTCCAGTTGGGGTTTAAACGGTGTAAATGTACATTCTGGGCTTTTTTTTTTTTTTGAGACAAGTCTCACTGTCACCCAGATTGGAGTGCAGTGGCGGCAACCTCCATCTCCCAGGTTCAAGTGTTTCTCTGGTCTCAGCCTCCTGAGTAGCCAGGACTACAGGCATGCACCGCCACCCTCGGCTGATTTTTGTATTTTCAGTAGAGACAGGGTTTCAGTATGTTGGCCCGACTGGTCTTGAACACCTGACTTCAAGTGACCCGCCTGCCTTGGCCTCCCAAAGTGGTGGGATTACAGGCATGAGCCACTCTGTGCCTGGCCATTCTAGGCATTCTTAACTGTGCAAGTCTGAGGTAGGTGGTAGGGTCTGTGTCCTCCGAATCAAGAGTAGGATACTTGGGGGTAATACACACAATAATTATTGTTTTGGAGCATGCAGATACACTTTTAAAAGTCACCTTGATGTATGAGTCATTCTTGAAACTCTCAATTAGTGGAGGTTTTTTTTCCAGGCAGGTTAGGGTAGACGCCAAATGGATAGGATGTTTTGGTTATGTGTTGCCTTTTTTTTAAAAGATCAATACCTCTGAATTAAAGTTGTGTAGGGACCTAAGTGCTCATTTTCTGTAGAGTTTTAAATAACATCCGCAAATCTCCATTATTTTCCTTAAAGGTATTTGTCCTTTAGGAGTAGAAAGTAATTGTTGTAAATGTAACTAACCTGAACTTCACCCTTGGGAGTTTAATGACCTTATTTTTACCGGTCGTGGTTCACACTGAATTTTCTCTCACTTCTTGTTCCTCATTCTGTCCATGCAACCTATCCTTTTTGGGCCTTTTGTATTTCTTACTCCTTACCTGCATGGCAGCCTCCGTGTTCCTGACCACGAGGGTAAGTAGGTGGGGGTGGAGAAGAAGAGCTCCACAGTGTGAACATACATAGATGTGAAAATTTGCAGGCTACAAACTCTGTGCCTGATAGAACCCCACAAGTGTTCATTCACTCAGCCTCTTTACGCATGTTTTAGATAAGGTATTCCTGGTTATTATACTAGATTTCTGGAAAAGCCAAATGAGAAGGAGCTGGCAATGAAGGTCAGCGGTAGATACACTGATTGCAACAAGGAATAATAGCTGCCATTTATTGGGTGACCCTGAAAATTATAACAGGACCTTTAAAACCAAGGCCACTTGGGGCCATTTAGTGAAGGGACAAGCCTCTCTGTTCCTTTTATGTCAGTATAGTACAATTTAAAAAATAGTTAAGATGACTCGGGGCATCCAGAAAAGGTAAATCTGACATCGGTTGTTCAGTTTATGAAGACAAAGAAGTGTCTTCCGTTTTTGAGTCAGTTATCTGGAAAATTTCCCAAGCAAGGGTTGAAGACTGGAGATTTCTTTTACTAAGCAAGCTACCTTAAAAGATTTGTTCTAGTGGAAACAGTTAAATAGTTGATGATTAAGTTTTTCTTTAGCAATTACTTTTACGATATGATGTGGTTGAAAATAACCTCCAAATATTCTGGAATTTCTTTTACGTGTAATAGTGACATTTGTTTTTCATGGTAATTGAACATGTTTCAGATTCAACTTCTGTAATGAATACAGTTCTAATTTATTTTAGATTTGAAATGTCAGTGACTTGGGAAGGATCCAGAGTGTGTAGCTTTTACTTTACCTTTGACTTTGTTGTTGTTGTTGAGACGGAGTCCCACTCTGTCACCCAGGCTGGAGTGCAGTGGCGCGATCTTGGCTCACTGCAAACTCTGCCTCCCGGGTTCAAGCTATTCTCGTGCCTCAGCCTCCCGAGTAGCTGGGATTACAGGCACATGCCACCATGCCCAGCTAATTTTTTGTATTTTTAGTAGAGACAGGGTTTTGCCATGTTGGCCAGGCTGGTCTCGAACTCCTGACTTCAAGTGTTCCGCCTGCCTCAGCCTCTCAAAGTGCTGGGATTACTGGCATGAGCCACCATGCCCGGCCTACTTTCCCTTTGATTTTGTAAGTGGCTGAGGAAGTGCCACTGTGTTATTACGTCTGCTGCATAGGTGCTGCGTCATTCATATGTTGAAGTAATAACCTCTGCATGAGAATAATATTCAAAGCACCTTGTGTAGCCCTGTGTATCTACACTACTTTTCAGACCGGTTCAGGCATCCACAGCAAGCCTGTGCCATTTTTACTTGTCTTATGTTACACTAACTCCTCAAGTGTGGTGGCTTTCTGAATATGCTTATGGCATATGTGCTGCAAATTTTTGTGACTTCCTATCTCCACATTCCAGAATTTATAGTAATCTCATGAGGAAGCGAGCTGAAGTTTTAGGTTTATTCCAGGGCTTCTCAACCCCAGCACTATTGGCATTTTGGGCTAGATAATTCTTTGTTGTGGTGGAACTAGCCTGTATATTGTAGGCTGCTCAGCAGCATCCCCGACCTCTCCCAGTAGATGCTAATGGCATCTTCTCTGGTTGTAACAGTAAAAAATCTTTCCAGACGTTGCAGCTATCCTCTGGGGGCAAAATCACCCATGGTTGAGAACCACCGGTTTATGCTTTATGAAGAGCGATTTTGAGGGTGAATTGATTGTTTATGTTATTATAAGAAAATGAATAAACATTTGTTGAGCACAACTGATTAAGCCAACTTCAGTGCAAAAGCAAGTATACAGGGGAAACATCCCTGTCCTCAAAGGAAACATACGTGTATACAAGAACTAGAAATACAATATACTATGTGACAAAGCCTATAATAGATATAAAGATAAGAGAGTGGTTACTTTTACTATAAAGATATAAGCAAAAGAACAGGAAAGGAGAGAATACTTGACCTGGGCCTCGAAGGATGGGTAGGAGTTTACCAGAGTGAACTGCAGTGGCCTTCATAGCAGGTTTGCCTTGGGCTACAATTCTGGTCCCAGCATAATTACTTATTTTTATTTTTATCTTTTTGTTTTTGAGATGAAGTCTTACTCTATTGCCCAGGCTGGAGTTTAGTGACGCAATCTCGGCTCACTGCAACCTCCACCTCCCGGGTTCATGCAATTCTCCTGCCTCAGCCTCCCGAGTAGCTGGCATTACAGGAGCCCACAACCATGCCTGGCTAATTTTTGTATTTTTAGTAGAGACGAGGTTTCACCATGTTGGCCAGGCTGGTCTTGAACTCCTGAACTCAAGTGATCCGCCCGCCTCGACATCCCAAAGTGCTGGGATTACAGGCATGAGCTATCGCGTCTGGCTCCAGCATAATTATTAATAGCACTCCTTTCACACTAAAAAAATGCTTGGCTTTGGATGATGAATTTAACAGTCACTCTGGTAAGGTCCTGGGGACTTGAAAGTTTGTGGACAAGTGATGTGTTTGAGGTGCAGTGAGTCGTCTTATATTGTCAGAGTACTTTAGGGAGCGGGAAGGGATGTGGGGGATGGCTGGAGATAAAGTTAGGACCTCTTGTGGAGGGTCTTGTATGCCATATGATGAAAGTGGAACTTGTCCTGGACAGCCTAGAAGCCAACTAAAACCTCCTGGGCAAGGGAGTGTATCAGGAAGAGAGAGACAGAGAAAATGAGCTTTCCTGGCCCTTGAGAAGTTTCAATCTGTTCCATATGTTGCATGTTTCTCCCAAGTACTACTTCTTAGAGGAAATAGGTCCCCAAGAGGTTCTCCTTGGCTGAGTTTTGTTTGGTGACAGCCAGGTACTGTTCACAACTGTGTTACTTTATCAACTGAGTTTCTTTATGAAATGCATAAAGGAGACTTCTATTCACTTTCACTTTGTTCTTGACTTGTGAATGAGTGAGATTTTGCTCTGTTACTGAAATTTGAATGAATGGCTACTATTTTAGTTGAAAAGATGGAATTATCTCAGGACTTGGCAAAGTATATTCTGTGGGTGAAATCTAGCCTCTAGTCTGCTGCTTGTTTTTGTAAATAAAGTTTTATTGGAACACAGCCACAATTATTCATCTATGTATTGTGTATAGCTGCCTTAATGGTACAACAGCAGAGCTGGATAGTTCTCTGACAAATACCATATGGCCTGTGATGCCTGAAGTGACTGTCTGGGCCTTTGTGGAAAAAGTTTGCCAATCCCTGACCCAACTGAATTCAATATTCAAGTCAAGTCACTCAAGTATTTTCATATCTACTCTGATTAAGATAGTTTCAGGAATGGACCAAATTATGCTGATTTTAGTACATCTGTTTGTTCCAAGTTGGACTTGTGTTTTCAATTTTACGGGAGAAATTTTGTTATCCAGGATTTTACCTGAGAGGAGTAAAGCTCTAGAACTAGGCTTTTCTGTCTTCCAGGAAGTCTTGAATCCATGCTCTCTGGATTTGATACTGACCTCACAAGGAAGGTACTGCTCGGAGAGGCTGGGTGGCTGGACCCACGCTCTGTGGTGGGGCTCTCTCCACTCTAGATGGCCATGGACCACATACCTTTTTCCATTCCAGAGTCCCTTTCCTTTTCCACTCCAGAGTCAATGCCATAAGAGACAAATATATTTCTTTTTTTCTTTTTTTTTTAGATGAAGTCTCGCACTGTCACCTGGGCTGGAGTGCAGTGGTGCGATCTCGGCTCACTGCAACCTCCACCTCCCAGGTTTAAGTGATTCTCCTTGCCCCAGCCTCCCAAGTAGTTGGGATTACAGGTGCCCACCACTATTCCCAGCTAATTTTTTTGTATTTTTAGTAAAGACAGGGTTTAGCTATGTTGGCCAGGGTGGACTTGAACTTCTGACCTCGTGATCTACCTGCCTCGGCCTCGCAAAGTACCGGGATTACAGGCTTGAGCCACCGCACCCAGCCTTTTTCAAGCATTTTCAGAAAAGTAAACTATTATAAATAACATGAATTTGTGTACTTAAGAATATTTTTGGCTTTTAAAAATACAAGTAGATACTATCATACTGGTCTTTAGCGTTTACTTATTCATTACTGTTTTTTAGAGACAGGATCTCGCTCTGTCATCCAGGCTGGAGTGCAATGGCACAGTCATAACTCACTGCAGTCTCAACCTCGTGGGCTCAAGTCATCCTTCTGCCTCAGCCTCCTGAGTAGCTAGGACTACAGGTGTACACCAAATCAGATATTTTTAGAAATTATTTGTAGAGATGGGGTCTTGCTATATTTCCCAGGCTGGTCTCAAACTCTTGGGCTCAAGCAGTCCTCCCACCTTGTCTTCCCAAAGTGCTGGGATTATAGGGATGTGCCACTGCTCCTGGCTCATACTGGTCTTTAAGGAAAAAAAAGAAAAGGTACAGGAAGAAAAAGAGGCGGTGTTTTGGTTGGTCTGATGCATTTATTTCCTTGTTGTACCCTTTCAGACTGACAACTTTCACTCTGATTAGCATCAAGCGGTACCTGGTATTTGGGTGGGGACTGGACCTTTGGAGGGAGAACCAGGGACAAAAGCAATGTGTTAACCAGGGACAATGTTAATTAACCAAATTGGTGGTTTAGCTCCCCACCCCTTTCCTCCACCAGCCTGGAGAGCTCAGCTTTTTGTAGGATTTGGCTACTTGCCTTCAGAGACTCTTCAATAAGAGGAGAGTGGTGAGTTACCCTGGGACACCAGTTCACATAAATGAAGAATGCTGTTTAGTCATTTTTGGTCCTGGATCTTGCCCCTTGTTCTTTCTTTGTGAAGTGTTCAGATGAAGGCTGTCTTTCATCTTTCAGTTGCTCCTTTAAAGCTCCAAGTGATTTTTTTAAACACTGTGAAGCCCTCACAATCAGTTGCTTAAAATGTTTCTAGAAATTCCTGGTATCACTTAAAAATAGCTTCCGTTTTGTGCTCTAGAAGGTTCTTGTTGCTGAGTGCCAGCAGCTACATTTTAGAATTAAGGCAGGTTTGGCCAGACTGGTGTGCGGTGTGGAGATGAAGAATTCCACCCCTGCAAGATGGAGCCACATAAGAAGCCAGTTGTGGGGACAGATCACTGTACCCTTCTCCGAAAAGTGACAACCCTAAATCCTTGTCCTGCCTTTCTTCTCTTTCCTTTCAGTTTTTTTAAAAAAATTAATAGACTTTATTATTGTATTTAGAACAATTTCAGATTTATAGAAGAATTTTTTCTTTTCTTTTCTTTTTTTTCTTTTTTCTTTTTTTTTTTTTTTGACAGAGTTTTGCTCTCGTCGCCCAGGCTGGAGTGTAGTGGCGCGATCCAGGCTCACTGCAAACTCCGCCTCCCGGGTTCAAGCGATTCTCCTGCCTCAGCCTCTGAGTAGCTGGGATTACAGGCACGCGCCATTACGCCCAGCTAACTTTGTATTTTTAGTAGAGATGGGGTTTCACCATGTTGGTTAGGCTGATCTCGAACTCCTGTCCTCAGGTGATCCACCTGCCGTGGCCTCCCAAAGTGCTGGGATTACAGGCGTGAGCCACTGCACCTGGCCAGGTTTACAGAAGAACTGATTGGATAAGAGAGTTCTCACATACTCCCCCCAGTCCCACATTTTATTATTAACATTTTACATTTATGTGGTTACATTACCATTAATGAACCGATATTACACCTCATTATTAACTGAAGTATATAGTTTACCTAGATTTCTTTACTTTTTATCCAGTGTTCCTTTTCTGTTCCAGGATCCCATCCAGGATACCATATTACATTTAGTTGTCATTTCTGCCCCTTAGGCTCCTCTTGACTGTGATGACAGTTTCTCACACTTCCCTTGTTTTTGATGACCTTGACAGTTTTGAGGACTGCTAGCCAGGTGTATTGTAGGATACTCCTTATTGGAATTTGTCTGATGTTTTTCTCGTGATTGGCTGGGGGTTATGTGTTGTGAGAGGAAGATCACAGAGGGAAAGTGGCATTTTTATCACATCATATCAAGGATACATACTATCACATTTTATCACATCATATCAAGGATACATACTATTGACATACTATCGACATGTAATTGTCGCTGTTGACCTTAATCACCTGGCTAGAAGGAGTATCTTTCAGGTTTTTCCCCTGTGAAGTTTCTCTCCTCTCCTGCCCTTTCCATACTGTGCTCTGCGAAAGGAAGTCCCTATGCCCAACCTAACGTTTAAAGAGTAGGGAGTTACACTCCTCCTTCTTGAGGGAATGGTTTAACATGATTTATTTGGAATTCTGATGCATGGTAGGTTTGTCTCTTCTCCATTTATTAAGTAACTTACTCATTATTCATATCAGTATGGAATAATGCATATTTATTTTTTACTCTGGATTATAGACCCATATTACTTTATTTTGTTGCTCAAATTTTTCCATTTTTGTTGGCCGTCGGAAGCTCTTTCACTTGGCTCCTGTATCACTTTGACATACCCCCATCATTGTGGGTTTATCTGAGCACTTCCTTACTTCCTGGTACTACAAGATGCTCTAGACTCATCTTGTGTTATTTCCTGCTCCAGTCTTAGAATCAGCCGTTTTCCAAGGAACCCGATTCCTTTTATTGGAGAATGGTATTACAAACCAAGATGTGGGCACTGGGTGTACATGTTGCCATGGGGGTGTCATTTTTTTAGGTCCTCTTAGCTGACATGTGTCTACTAAGGTGTAGATGTACACACGTTGGTAAATATTTCTTTTCTTTTTTGAGACAGAGTCTCACTCTGTCACCCAGGCTGGAGTGCAGTGGCACGATCTCGGCTCACTGCAAGCTCCACCACCTGGGTTCATGCCATTCTCCTGCCTCAGCCTCCTGAGTAGCTGGGACTACAGGCACCCACCACCATGCCCGGCTAATTTTTTGTATTTTTAGTAGAGACGGGGTTTCACCGCGTTAGCCAGGATGGTCTCGATCTCCTGACCTTATGATCCCCCCGCCTTGGCCTCCCAAAGTGCTGGGATTACAGGCGTGAGCTACCGTGCCTGGCCATATTTGTAAATATTTCTATGTGTAACCATGTGTATCTATATTAAGTTTATCATGAGTTTGACTCATGTTTAACATGTTGATATCTCAACCCTAGCCTATTAGCAAATGGATTAATCTAGATTCCTCTTCTAGTTTATCTGTTTACCCCTGCTTCAATAGTGAGAAACTTGGAGTATTAGTCCATTTGCATCACTATAAAGGAATACCTGAGACTGTGTACTTTATTTTAAATAAAAGGGTTTTATTTGGCTCAGATTCTGCAGGCTATACATAAAACATAGTGCCGGTATCTGCTTCTGGTGTTGGCTTCAGGAAGCTTCCAATCATGGTGGAAGGTGAAGGGGGAGCTAGTGTATCACATGGTGAGAGAGGGAACAAGAGAGAAGCCAGGCTCATTTAAGCAACCAACTCTTGGCATGAGCTAATAAATAGAGTGAGAACTCACTCATCACCAAGAAAATGGCCCCAACCCATTCATGAGGGATTGGCCCCATGACCCAAGCACCTCCCATCGGCCCCACTTCCAACATTTTGGATCACATTTCAACATGAGATTTGGAGGGGACAGATACCCAAACCATATCACTTGGCCTCTACCATCTACCATCCATCTACTTAATTGCTTAGTTCCAGTACACATATGTAGCAGTAGCAGCATTGGTAACCTGCATCGCCATGGGAAGCAACTTTATCAATTAGAGTACAGTTCTTATGTGCTCTTCCTTCTTACAGATGCACTCATTTGCAAAGTCAGTTAGGTTACTACTCTTTCTCCTACCTCCTTCAGTAAGGTTGTTTCCTACATTTGTAATACAGTTAGATTCTTTTGTCACAGACTGGGTTCTTTCCTAGGATCCCATGACTTCCTAAATGATTTTTCTTTTTAAATTTGCATATATCAAGGTTCACTCTTTGTGTTGGACAGTTCTATGAATTTTGACAAATGCATGCCACATACCTACCTTTATAGTATCATACAGAATATTTTCACCATCCTAAAAATTCTCCATGCTTCACCTACTTTTTCCTCCTTTCCTCTCCTAAACTACTAGCAACCCCTGATCTTTTTAATGTCTCTATAGTTTTACCTTTTCCATCTTCTGCATTTTAAATTTTTTACATTTGAATCTCTTGAATACCCACTGACAATGGCTGGCCAGTCAGAACTCATAGTCATGATTCTATTATTTTGTTCCTCTGGGGGGCACAGGAAGTTGGACTTCTCTTTGGAATAAAGTAGTGGACAGTTATGAAAGCTAAAATGCATTATCTTAACAACACCTCCATGTTTCACAGTCTGCACTATTGGTGCGGCTATCCTCTAATAAAAAAGTGCTTTCATTGCAGGCTTCCTGCGAAGCCTGATTTGGTGGATAGATTTGCAGTGCCTGTGTTGTACTTCCTGTTTTCCTCAGCCCAGGATAGTGATTGCTATTTACTCAGCAAACAGTTTTGGAGGCACATTCTGAAAGCCATTCCTCCTCCTTTGTAAACTGCCTTCCTGGACCTTTGGTAATGATATTTATTCTCTGGTGATATGACTGGGTGAAAGAGGCAAATCAGATCCTCACTTAGAAATCTGAATTGAAGAGAGAGAGCCAATTCGTGAGCACATTCCTGGAATTCTAGAAGGTGTCATCTTGGGGACTGAAACCACTATGCTCATGTCTGGAAAAGCAGAGATCGGAACCAGAGGGAGAAAACAAAGCTTCCTTTCTGTTGGTTGGACTTCCAGTCTTTGCTCCAGCCCTTCCTAAGCCCTGGCCACCTTCGTTGACTCCTGTGAGATGCCTTGAGCCTCATTCAGTAAGTCACCCCTATATATCCTCAGGGAACCAAATTAGTTTCTGTTACTTGCAATACAGAAGTCTTAGGGAATTTATCTATGTTTTAAATTTGGTCTTTCCTTTGTGGAGTGCTGTTCTAAGTGGATTTGATATGTCAGACTTATTTACATTAATATTAAAGCATTATACAGGTCATGATAGAAATCTGTGTCAGAGGCAAAGGAAGGAGTGGTTGAGTCTACCTGAGGGCAGGAGAACACAGTCCATGAAAGAGGTGATCTTTCCAGGTGGGCTGGGCAGGGCATTCTGGGTAGAAGGTACAGTGTGAGCAAAAGCCCAGCATTTGGAATCATCTTCACGACTTGCAGGATGTTTGACATAGGGTGTGACTGGGGGCAGTTGGTAGGCAGGTGAGATCCAGGCTATGAGTGCCTCATGCTGTGAAGTTTGACTTTATCTTGTAGATCAAAAGCCACAAATGGGCTTTGGATGGGCTATTTGTGGCCTGCATATGTGTTTTGTTTTGCTTGTACAAATGTTTTCCATCATTAGTTGCCATGATTTAAAAATCAAATGCTTTCCCTTAAAAATCTGAATATGTACAATTTACCACTGTCTGACATTTTCTGGAAGATTTATTAATAGATGGTCTAGCAGTAGTGGGCCTGCATTCCATGTGGCACGGGAAATGGGATGTGTGGGCCCCTGTTGCCATGGTCTCACCTGGTCTACCCCATACACTGACTTTGCTTTCCTATCCTTATAGGCTTGGGCTGGAGGTAGTGGGGCCAGTGACTTGCTTACTTTCATTTGTTTCCTGTTTAGTCAGCCGTGGTCCCAGTGATGACCACCTTCTTATCTCATTAACCCTTTTCCTTTCTGAGGTGACTTTCTGCTCCAAACTCTTTAGACACAAAGCTACTCTGGAGCCAGGCATGGTAGCTCACTCCTCAGGAGGCTGAGGCGGGAGGATCCTTTGAGCCCAGGAGTTCGAGGCTACAGTGAGCTGTGATCACACCACTGTACTCTGGCCTGGGCAACAGAATGAGACACTGTCTCTTTAAAAAAAGAAAAGAAAAAACGAAAAGAAAAAGCAACTCTAGTGTGTGTCTTCTAGATGCTTTTATTTCATTTCTAGGGACTTGTCTTGCTGTCTTTTAACTTTGTCATTATCACTATTTTTTTTTTTAAAAGCAAAAAAGAAAGTTTAAAATACTGGCATAAAGATTAAGTGAATTGTCATTGTGTTTTTAATAACTGAGGAGGCCTTTTATGTTTGGAAAGAGATATTTATAGTAGGTTGTTCTTTTTCAATTATTAGCTTATTAAAATAGTAAATTTTAAAACCTAGTGTTTCTTGAACTTTAAGCTCAACTTGTAGATTATTTATAAAGTAGTAATTTTCATGTCAAAAATTGTTTCACTTATTCATTAGCCTCACTTAGTTTCTAAATTTAACAAATTAAAGTTATTAAGGCTGTTATCACCACTTACAAATTTAATTCGAGTCCTGTAATGTTTTAAACTCTAATCACACATTTTAAGTATCTGTTTCTCTCAAACACCTTAACGAAGGCTGATAACAAAACCAAGGAGCAAAGTCAACCTCGTACTTCAGCAGCTCTTGGGAATTAATGCAGTAATCCTACTGGAAGCCAAGAGAGAAAAAGAATGCCTTAGTCCAGTCAAGGTTACGTGTTTTGAGGTACTGATTGATTGATTGTCAACATACTGGATCTGCTTGTACCTGCCAAGGTGCTCTTTTTTTTTTTTTTTTTTTTTTGAGACGAAGTCTCGCTCTGCCGCCCAGGCTGGAGTGCAGTGGCCGGATCTCAGCTCACTGCAAGCTCCGCCTCCCGGGTTCACGCCATTCTCCTGCCTCAGCCTCCCGAGTAGCTGGGACTGCAGGCGCCCGCCACCTCGCCCGGCTAGTTTTTTGTATTTTTTAGTAGAGACGGGGTTTCACCGTATTAGCCAGGATGGTCTCGATCTCCTGACCTCGTGATCCACCCGCCTCGGCCTCCCAAAGTGCTGGGATTACAGGCTTGAGCCACCGCGCCCGGCCCAAGGTGCTCTTTCAGATCTCAACAGCGAGTTTCTTTTCTCTTTTTGTGTTTTAAATCAGGCAGCCTCCAGAAGCGGAATAGGTTCAGAGAGACTCTCAACAGCTGGTTGTTTGATAAAAACAAAGCTTACTTGTGAGTAGGAGGTTTGGATGTCTGTAGTCCTTCAGCTGGGAGTTACCTATTTGCATAGGTTGTACTTGTCTGCAGCCAGGTGTCCTAAACTACCCATCATGTAAATTAACAGACGCTCTTGAATGTACTTTTTTTCTCTTTAGTCAAGCAGTAAGGATTTACTTTTTTCATTTTTCGCAACGTAGCAAAAGACACCTCATTAATAGCTTTTCACGATAAAGACTGTAAAGATTGAATGACTTTCTCGTTTGGTTGGGATTCCTGGTGGAGTTGGACACTGAAATTCCTTTGCCAAGGCCTTTGGCCCCACCTCACATGGATGCTGTAACTGTCTTGTCATTTCGTGTGTGGGGCCTAGTGTGGGCACCTGCGGGATGATTAACCCCGGCTGTGACACCGACTTTGTCTTGTCTTATTCTCCAGTGTCCTGTTGACCTTCTTCTGGAGTCTCATTATTGACGTACACAAGGGAAGTAAAGTAATGCAAGGAGACACAGCCTCACATTATTTAGAAGAAACGCTTTTGGAGAGGCTTGAAATCGATTTTTTGAAATCTAAATATTAGAACAAAAGAGATATATTTAGTCTGCATATCTTAATAGGAGTCGAAGCTTACAATAAAAACATTTATTAAACTGTTAAAGATGCAAAATAGAGATAAGCAACCAGTTTCAGGAGAGGGCCAGGTGGATGAATCAACACAATTGGTCTTTTGGCAAGAATGTTAAAACCTGTTGGTTTTGATTTTGTTAATTGGAAAGAGCAAGGGAGATTAACAGGTGCCTGAGAAGTAATTAATCAGGGATTTAGAGTGCTTTTATGTTATCAGGGAAAGGTGATTATGAAAGTGTCCACTTCAATCTTTAAGAGTACTGAGTGGAACAAACATTTATATTTTTATTGTATTGATTAACTTACTCAGTGGTGAGCCATGGACTGTGGAAAATGATCATTTGTAGGGGGTGGTGATCAAAGACCAAGAGTCAATTTAGGGTGAGGTTTGGTGCATGAAAAAAGGTGTCAGATATTTTACTTCTGACTGCTCATGAGAACAAAGGCATCATCATGCTTGTAACCCGCCTGTTGTTACACTTGACTCCTCTGTTTTTAGAGGCAGTGGGCTGGCCACTCACTCTACACCTGCCAAATCACCCATTCAGGAAGACAAACCAAGAAGGAACATTTTATGTGACTTTAGAATTGGGGAAATAGGTGAGTAGGAAGCTGTACAAAATACGCACATTGGTTTCTGCATGTTAACTTATTTTGGGTTCTAGAATGTAGAAGCCAGTATAAGTGCATCCATGTTTGTGTGCTATAGCCTTTTGGATAGAATTTGATCAGTATCAGAATAAATACATACATACTTATTGTGCATTAATTATTTCCTTCCCGGAGATAGTGCTGGATTCATCTTTTTTTTTTTTTGTGATGGAGTTTCACTCTTGTCACCCAGGCTGGAGTGCAATGGTGTGATCTTGGCTCACCGCAACCTCCATCTCCCAGGTTCAAGCCATTCTCCTGCCTCAGCCTCCCGAGTAGCTGGGGTTACAGGCTCCCACCACCACACCCGGCTAATTTTTTGTATTTTTAGTAGAGATGGGGTTTTGCCATATTGGGCAGGCTGGTCTCGAACTCCTGACCTCAGGTGATCCACCCACCTCGTCCTCCCAAAGTGCTGGGATTACAGGCCTGAGCTACCACGCCTGGACTGGATTTATCTTAAAGGGTGTTGCATGGTTGGTTATAGATAATTTTTTTTTCAACTTTTATTTTCGATTTGGAGGTACATGTGCAGGTTTGTTACCTGGGTGTACTGAGTGGTGCTCAGGTTTGAGGTATGAGTGATCCTGTCACCCAGGTACTGAGCACAATATGCAATAGTTTTTCAACCCTTGTTCCCTCTCCTTCCCTACTTTAGTAGTCCCAAGTTTTTATTGTTGCCATCATTATGTCCATTAGCACCCAATGTTTAGCTCACACATGTAAGTGAGAATATGCAGTATTTGGTTTTCTATTCCTGCATTAATTCGCTTAGGATAATGGCCTCCAGCTGCATCCATGTTGCTACAAAGAAATGATTTTTTTATGGCTGCATAGTATTCCACGATGTATGTGTACACATTTTATATATCCAGTCCACCACTGACAGGCACCTAGATTGATTCCGTGTGTTTACTATTGTGAATAGTGCTGTGATGAACACATGAGGGTTACCAGAGAATTTGAGGACAGGAGTTGGGAGGGGAAGTGGAAGGGAGCAACTCCAGGAAACCACCAGTAAGAGGAAATTTTATTCATAATAATTTTTTTTCCCTGTTACCATTCAATGGCTATTTATTAAAAAAAAAAGTGTTCAAAGCAGTGCACTGGATGCAGATGAGGATACAATAGAAAACAACAGGCGTGGTAGTGGTTCACACCTGTAATACCTGTGCTTTGAGGCCAGGAGTTCGAGGTTACAGTAAACTCTGATTGTGCCACTGCACTCCAGCTTGGAGCTTGGGCGACAGAGTGAGACTCTGTTTCAAAGGGAAAAAACAAAACCAAACAAAATACAATAGATACATCCCCCTGAACACAGGGAGCTTATGCTCTAGTGTAAGGCTGTTCAATGGAACCTTCAGCAGTGATGGCAATGATCTATAGGTATGTTGTCCAATATGGTAGCCAGTAGCCACATGTGGCTATAGAGTGCTTGAAATGTGATCAGCATGACTGGGGAACTGAATTTTTTATTTTATTTAATTTTATAATCATTTTAAATTAAATAGTTGCACATGGCTAATGACTACTTGGGCATTTGTAGTGGGTCAAGTGAGTTCTAGTTCTCATCTTCATATTTAGACCACCTCATTTGAGGTAACTAGGAAAATTTGATACTAAAATCCAGAGTCTTGGCTCAAATAATTCCATATACTGGGAAATCAGAGTCCCATCTTGGATGTATTTTTGCTGTGACATTTCTCAAAGTGGGTTCCATGGAATGCTAGTTCCATGAGATATACTGCCAAAAAGAGTGCTATGGTTAGTAAGATTGGGAAATACTGCCTGCTGCCATATCTTTCTGGAGCTGCATAATGAATACAAGCGTATTTACAGACTCTGATAAATCACACAGTAGAGAAATTGATACTTGGTAGAGATGTATTTTGGCTCAGTTTCCCAAACTTAGTTGGCGATAGCACTCTTTTATTCACCAGTACCTCTAAACACTTTTTCGGAAATGCTATTCTAGGGAGATAACTGAGCTTGGGTTAGGACTGTCTTAAAAATGAAAGGAAGAGGCCGGATGCGGTGCCTCATGCCTGTAATCCCAGCACTTTGGGAGGCCGAGGTAGGTGGATCACTGGAGGTCAGGAGTTTGAGACCAGCCTGGCTAACATGGTGAAACCCCGTCTCTACTAAAAATACAAAAATTAGCCAGGTGTGGTGGCGGGTGCTTGTAATCCCAACAGCCTGACGCAGGAGAATCACTTGAACCCGGGAGGCAGAGGTTTCAGTGTGCTGAGATTGTGCCACTGCACTCCAGCCTGGGCAATAGAGAAGACTCTGTCTCAAAAACAAACAAACAAATAAACAAACAAAAAGTGGAAAATGGTGGTTATAGCCTCCGGTTAGTTCTTGGTTCTCCAAGGATATGAGAATTCTCCCATTCTCCTAGATTTTGGTGGGTTAGAGATACGACAGAATCAGGGCATAGAATTGCATATTGCACATTTGGGCACTGAAAAAATGCTTCTTGTCAGTAACAGTATCTTCAGAGTTTTTATACATATATTGTGTTCACCTTGGTTAGTCAGTTTCCTAATTGTTTCTAAGTTAGCCTGTGGTCTACAGGGGTCTAAGGTAGCCTGAATTAATACATGCACAAAGAGGTTCAATAGTTTGATTTTGCTTTTCTCCTGTTTAGGTTTATAGTACTTGGGCCAGGCTTGGTGGCTCACGCCTGTAACCCCAGCACTTTGGGAGGCTGAGGCAGGTGGATCAGGAGGTCAGGAGATCAAGACCATCCTGGCTAACACGGTGAAACCCCATCTCTACTAAAAATACAAAAACTTATCCGGGCGTGGTGGCGTGTGCCTGTAGTCCCAGCTACTCAGGAGGCTGAGGCAGGAGAATCACTTGAACCTGGGAGGCGAAAGTTGCAGTGAGCTGAGATCGTGCCACTGCACTCCAGCTTGGGCAACAGAGAGAGACTCGATCTTAAAGAAAAAATAAAACCAAACAACAACAAAAAAAACCCCTAGTACTTCTGTGGCCATTTATACCTTCTGACTCCCTTTACAAAAGCCTACGAGGTCTCCAGAGGCGGTATTAACGTCCCCTCATTTACTTGGTATAAATTAAAAGCACAGAGTCTAATGTACATCAATCAATGGCATTTTAGAACTTCTAGTTAGATTGTATTATAAATCAGTTCTTACGCTATTCTATATGTGAGTGTGTGGGTATATGTGTGTGTGTATGTGCAAACACAAATCAGATCTCTAAGCTTGCTAATGCCTTACTTAACAATACAACTAGGCTGGACTCAAGGTTATTCCTATAATAATGCCACCCTTGCTTACCTTGTGCAGTACTTTCTGGAGCAACAGAGAAGGAAATGGATTGAGCAGGCCATGGGAGTGGATCCTGCTGCATCCATCATGCTTGTACGCTCCATCCATCACGCCCGCTGTGGCAGGAAAAGGCTCAGAGCTGCTGGGTAGTGTATCTTCCAAGGTCCCTTTCAGTGCTGAAATTCTGTCACTCCATGACAGCTTTATTGAGAGTTTCCATTGTAGTGAAGGTGCACTGTGGTCTAGCTGAAACTCTGGCATCAAAGGAGAGACATGCTCAAAATACTTCAAGGCTTCAAGAGAAAATGTTGATGATGAAGTTGATTTTTGGTCTTATAGGAGGGCCAGAGCTTCTTGGGTGCCTTAACTTACCATTTCATTCTAAGAGTGTAGAAAACACTGCTTGTTTCTGCCATTTGGAACTTCTCAATAACCAATTCTTCTTCAGCTTTACTAATATCCACTCTCTGACCCTGTGACTATCAATATTTTGCCTTAAATTTTCTTTTTTTTTTTTTTTTTTGAGACGGAGTCTCACTCTGTCGCCCAGGCTGGAGTGCAGTGGCACAATCTCGGTTCATTGCACCCTCTGCCTCCCGGGTTCATATGATTCTCCTGCCTCAGCCTCCCGAGTAGCTGGGATTACAGGCACCCGCCACCACGTCCAGCTAATTTTTATATTTTTAGTAGAGACGGAATTTCACCATGTTAGCCAGGCTGGTCTCAAACTCCTGACCTCATGATCTGCCTGCCTTGGCCTCCCAAAGTGCTGAGATTACAGGTGTGAGCCACTGCGCCCAGCCATTGTTTTTTTTTTTTTTTCAATTTAGACATTGTTTATTATGATAAAATATCCAAAACAAAATTTATCATTTTAACTATTTTTAAGCATACTGTCCTGGGACATTAAGTACATTCACATTGTTTCACAGCCATCAAAATTACCATTTTTAATTAATGCTTGTCTGCATGGAGGATAAGGGGAAATTTCCTCTTAGGGCCTGACTGTCCAGCACCCGCCTGTACTAATAAGTTGAGACTGTTATTCATAAGCAAGACTTGCCAACCCAAGTCGACCTCTTTCATAATATAACTAGACTTGTGGAAGGAGAATGACTAACTTTTAGGCCCAGGACAGCTTTGAGTGCAGCCCAAAAGCAATTTGTAAACTTTTCTTAAAACATGAGTTTTTTTTTTGCGATTTTTTTTTTTAAAGCCCATCAGCTATTGTTAATGTTAGTGTATTTTACGTGTGGCCCAAGACAATTCTTCTTCTTCCAGTGTGGTCCAGGGAAGTCAAAAGATTGGACGCCCCTGTTGTAGTGGGAATGTTGAAGGTATTACCCCAAGCCTAGTGGTGTTCTGCCATTCCCTGAGGGTGTCTGGAAATTTCTGGGGAAGGGACAAAATGCTCAGAACCACCGGCGGCCACTTCCCATTCCACTCCTCCACCCCCATGATAGTAGCTTTAAGATTAACCAGCCTGGCTGGGTGCGGTGGCTGAAGCCTGTAATCCCAGCACTTTGGGAGGCAGAGGTGGGAGGATCACGAGGTCAGGAGATCGAGACCATCCTGGCTAACACGATGAAACCCCGTCTCTACTAAAAAAATACAAAAAACTAGCCAGGCGAGGTGGCGGGCGCCTGTAGTCCCAGCTACTCGGGAGGCTGAGGCAGGAGAATGGCGTGAACCCGGGAGGCGGAGCTTGCAGTGAGCTGAGATCCGGCCACTGCACTCCAGCCTGGGCGACGGCGTGAGACTCCGTCTCAAAAAAAAAAAAAAAAAAAAAGATTAACCACCCCACTGTTTTCTTTATACATGAAGTTTTATTGGGACACAGTCATGCCCATGATCTGTGGCTACTTTTGTGTGGTATCAGCAGAGTTGAGTAGTTGGAACAGAGACTATAATGGCCTACTGAAGCTGAAATACTGACTTTTTTGCCTTTTCCAGAAAAAGTGTGTCAACTCTGTAGGCCCTGAGCACCCTTGGCCCTGTGCCTTCTTTCAGTTCCCCCTCAAACAAGGTCTGAAGCGGAATGGACTTATCTGAGTACTGTGTGGGTGCCGGGTTTAATATGGAACCCTGCCCTAGTGTCCTGAAAGGCTGGGCTGTGGAGATGAAAAGAATCAAAGCAACAGCTCAGGTGTGGCAGAAGACAATGTTCTTTTATTCTGGACCATGCTTGAGAAGAGAGCCTGCTGGTTTACATAATGATCTGAGTAAAGTAAGCAGGAGTCCTTTAATCCATGAAGTAGTTTATTTGGAAATTAATTTAAGGATACTATAAATATTTGTAAGGTTGAGAGACTTACGGATTTGGTTAAAGGAAGTGGCTGCCATTTGTTAAATTTTACAGTGAAAGCTTGAGGGTATGTCAGTACTGCCTTTGATTTGTCATACGTTCCATTTACCAAGAAGTCCAACTGAGGAGATCCTCTGTTCCCAGACTCTGAGTTCTTTATTTTTCTTTTTTGAGATAGTCTCACCCTGTCACCCAGACTGGAGTGCAGTGACTGGTTGCAGTGACGTCTTGGCTCACTGCAACCTCCACCTCCCAGGTTCAAGTGATTCTTCCACCTCAGGTTCCTGAGTAGCTGGGATTACAGGCGCGTGCCACCAAGCCTGGCTAATAATTTTTATATTTTCGTAGAGACAGGGTTGCACCATGTTGGCCAGGCTGTTCTTGAACTCCCGACCTCAGGTGATCCACCTGCCTCAGCCTCCCGAAGTGCTGGGATTACAGTGCTGGGAATACAGGCATGAGCCACTGCGCCTGGCCCCCTGACTCTGAATTCTGCCAATAGGTTGTCCCTTACTGAACCCCATGTCCCTCCTTTCTAAAGGCCAGGAGATGGCCAGGTGCAGTGGCTCACACCTGCAATCCTAGCACTTTGGGAGGCCGAGGCGGGCGGATCACGTGGTAAAGAGATCGAGACCGTCCTGGCCAACATGGTGAAACCCCATCTCTACTAAAAATACAAAATTAGTTGGTCATGGTGGCGTGTGCCTGTAGTCCCAGCTACTCAGGAGGCTGAGGCAGGAGAATTGCTTGAACCCGGGAGGTGGAGGTTGCAGTAAGCTGAGATCGCACCACTGCACTCCAACCTGGCGACAGAGCAAGACTCCATCTCAAAAAAAAAAAGGCCAGGAGACAAGGATGCAAAATGATTGTCTTATACAGCGCCAGTGCAGCCAGCTTCTTGGTGCTCCTGGATTTAGGCATTTTAATGTCTTTAATTTATTAAATGTGTATGTGTTTAACATTTTTTTTTAAATGGTGTTAGGGTGTTGGTTTCAAAGCTGCTACTCAGAGTAGGGGCCATTCTAGTAGATTGTTGTGGGTTCCTAAAGGCAAAGTCGCATATGTTTCCCGTGGGATGTGAAGAATGGCCCTGGAAAGAAAGGCTAATGTGGTCACTGAGGGTTATGTCAGTCACAGTGCACTTGCTTGATCTGAGATGGAGGGAAGTGAAATCGCTGGGGTGTCAAAGTGGCCGTACTGACTTGGTGAGTTACTGTGGAAATGTTCATTTGCACTTTTTTGCTAATGAAATCATTTGCTGAGAGATAGAAATTTAGTGAGACGTCCCTTCTCTCCCCCTTTCTTTCTTTTTTCTTTTTTTTTTAACCTTGAGCCGTACCAGCAATAGCTTTCATTAGCCACAAAAGTCATAGAGTTAATGGAATCTTTGATTTTCCATCATGCCATCTCCCTTTCCCAAAACTAATCTTCAGGTGCCTTAAGAGACAGCCTTGGAGAACAAAATGCAGAAGACCAGAAACCAAATCGTGTTGGTATTGTGGTTGAATGCTAATATATTTTGGTGGAGGTCATTATTTAGAAACTATAGCTCTTGATGATAAAATTACTGATGGCTTTAACAGTTCCAGTAGAAAGGAGAGGGTTACAGACATACAGCTTTGAGAGACCACTGGAGGGCCAAGGCCAGCCATCTGAAAAGGTGATGTCAGCTCTCAAGTTCTTTACTTTGCTGATTAACCTCTAGGTAGTTTTTCCTTAGCTCAGTCTATAGAAAGTAAAAAGACTTAACACAGTCATTAAGAATTCTGACAAATGCTAGCTATGTTTTAACATTTTATTCTAAGACACTTCTTAGCTAAATGATACTTCTCTCCAGTGACCTAAAGTTAACGGCTTCAGAAGGCCCTTGACCTGGCTCTGCTTCCCGTAAAAATGATTTCAAGGTTTCCAATTGGTTACTAATCACTAGTTAAGTGAAAGCCAAATAAAACAATGCTACTTGCAGTTCCCTACGGGAGCTGCTCATCTCCTCTTTCCATCTCATTGCCTGAAAGTGCTGCCATCATCTGTAGGAAATCAATATCTCCAGGTCCTTAAAAAATATCCTGGCCTATGGAAATGGACTGTTATGTCAGGGAATTGATTGATACAACCCAGGGAATCGCAGAATGTTTTAAGGCAAGCAAACATCCTGAAGTAATAGAAAACCAAAGCCAATGATGTTTTCTCCTGTCCAGTAGTTTCCTTAACCTCATCCTTACTAGTGAACTACGTCCGACACAGTTAGGCCATTTACATGGCAAAAAACACCTGGCATCATTGTCCTGGGCTGGCCATCTTGCCTGTAGATCAGCTGGTACAGCAACAGCTTACAGGCTGCAGGTGCAAGAGAAGGGGGTGGCTCTTCTAGGTGTGTTGGAAAAAATTAAAAGGTACACTTTTCCATATGACCAATCTGCAATCTCTGCCTGGACAATTATGCTAAACTCTTAGTGGATCCCCCTTCCCCTCCCACCCGAGCATCTTTCTAGAGTGAGCTGCTAGTGTCGTGTCTTTGCTCAGAGCCCTCCTGGGGTCTCCCTTTATATCTGGAATCAACCCCCCAGTCCCTGTTATGCCTGCAAAGTTCTGTGTGAGCTGGCTTTTGTTCCCTTTATCTCCCATCACTTCCCCCGTGGTCACTCCACTCCTGTTGCACTGGCTGTTCTCCAGCACACCAAGCCTGCTCCCACCTCATTGTCTGTATTTATTGCCTGGAACACAGTTATTTTTACCGCCAGCATGCTTTACCCTCTTCTTTCCATTCTTTGCTCAGAATCAACTTACAGACAGGCCTTCCTTGACCTAGTGAAGTTAGAACTGCTCCTCTATCGCAGCCTTTTCCCAGCCTCCAACATTGTAGCCTGTTTTGTTTTTTTCTAAGCCACTATGGACACTTATCATGTTTGTGGATATGTTTTTAATTTCTTTCCTGCCACTAGAATATCAGCTCCACAAGGTCAGGAATGTCTGTTTCACTCATTGTTCTATTCCCAACATCTAGAGGAATCTTTGGCAGTGAATATCAACAAGTAGTGAATAGGGAACCTCATAATTTAATGAAATAAACAATAGAACAAAAATTCAAGTATCTGGTCCTGACCCTTGTCCTTATATGAACTAGTTATGAGACAATGGAGAGATCACATAATTTTTTTTTTTTTTGAGGTGGAGTCTCACTCTGGCCCAGGCTGGAGTGCAGTGGTGTGATCTCGGCTCACTGCAACCTTTGCCTCCTGGGTTCAAGTGATTCTCTTGCCTTAGCCTCCCGAGTAACTGGGATTATAGGTGCCTGCCACCACGCCCAGCTGATTTTTGTATTTTTAGTGGAGACGGGGTTTCAGCATGTTGGCCAGGCTGGTCTCGAACTGCTAACCTCAAGTGATCTGCCCACCTTGGCCTCCTAAAGTGTTGGGATTACAGGTGTGAGCCACTGCGCCTAGCTAGAGGTCACTTAAATTTACCAGTCTTACTTTTCTTACAAGTAAAATGCAATCAAGAATACCTGCCCTATTTTTAAGATGACAAAATGAAATAATCAGATGAGTATGCTGGAAGCTCTGTGTGTTGGTCTGACCTAGAGTTCTTTTTTGGTCTGATACCATGGGGCCTTTGCATATAGCAGATCCTCAAAAGCCATTGGCTTGCTATTGCTTTTACTCCCTGGTCACAGACCTTGTGATGGGTCTGTGCATCTGTATATCTGTGCATCGTTGCATCTGGGGTGTGACCTATGACCTAATGGACACCTTTCAATAAATTATGACATCAATAATTCAGAGGCTGACTGTGTAATTCCACTGCTCCCAAAGGCTGGAGAAATGATCTGCTTTCTAGAGCCATAAAAGTTCTCTTAACATAAAACCTTCTACAGAAGTGGGTTTCACAGGCAGGCTGTCTTCAGTGACTGCAAGTGACGGTTTTTCAAAATCAAGTTTTACTTCAGTGAGTTTTCTTTTAGCCATGGATGATCTAAAAACATAGTTGTTACCATCGGGTACAACCTCTTTTGTCTTAAAATTTGAATCCAATCCACTAGTGGTTCACTATGCTTGGCAGATTTGGTTCTCACCTTTTCTTCCTGCTCAGAGGAGAGGAGTAGCCAGTGGGGGAGGAGGATTAGAGGGTCAGGATGGCCTCAAGATTGATTCATCAACATGGACCTAATTCATCAAGTCCTGATTGATTGGAAGTTGGTCATTTTGCTAGCTGTATATATTCGTAAAGTGCCCAAAATGTCCCTGGTTATGGAGAAGAGTTTTGGCTTTAAAGAGCTTTATGTGCTGGTGGTGATGGTGGTGATAATAGATAGTGAGTATGATAATGGAGGGATACATTTCTATTTAATGATCTTTTGCCCTGGACCTGTTAGGGCAAACTTCCTTCATATGCACGACACTATGCCAAGCCCAGAGCTATGTTTAATTGTGTGACATAATGTCAAAGAAGTTTCTAGTTTAATTGGCAGAGATAGTCATAATATTATTGGTAATAATAGTAGGAGGCTAAATGATTTCCCAGTTTTTTTTTTTTTTTGGCTCTAGTCTACTTGTGGGAGAGTTGAAGTGGGTCATACATATTTTATGAAAAATAATTTAAGAGGTAGTTGTGGGGTGGGTGAAGAACAAAGTGGAAAGGGGTTAGTTTTTCAGTTCCCTTGTTGTGAAATAGATTGCTTTGTTTGTTCTTGCTTGGCAAATTGAAATGGCAGCAGAGCCAACTGAAGCCATGGACACTGACTATGGTGTTCTTTGTGGAATTGAAGGAACTTAGCAGGAGACACTCCCCAAACTCGTGTTCCTTCCATAGGAGAGTAGATTAATAAAGTTGAATGTGGTGACAGTTGTTCAAAATTCAGGCTGGATCTGAATATGTGTGTGTTCATCTGTGGAGAACACACTTTTTTTTTTTTTTTTTTTCGTTCTTGAGGTGATGGGAATAGTCAGAATAATTAACCAAGTGATAGGCTTTTTTGTCAGGGAATGTTTTACTGTCTTGCTAAGAAGTGTTAGTTTTTTTTCTAGAGTGGCATGATGGATATTTCAAGCCAGATTTGAAGAATATCATAGTCAATGCTTAGAATTCAGTGATGTTTATTAATCTTTGGCCTCCTCTCTCACTAGGCCTTAATCTTGTCTATTGCGATGAGAATTCACTAGGTTCTGGCTGGGCGCAGTGACTCACGCCTGTAATCCCAGCACTCTGGGAGGCCGAGGCAGGTGGATCACTTGAGGTCAGGAGTTCCAGACTGGCCTGGCCAACATGGTGAAATACTGTCTCTGCTAAAAATACCAAAATTAGCTGGGTGTGGTGGCACATGCCTGTAATCCCAGCTACTCGGGAGGCTGAGGTACATGAATCACTTGAACCCAGGAGACGGAGGTTGCAGTGAGCCAAGATTGTGCCACTGCACTCTTGCCTGGGTGACAGAACGAGACTCCGTCTAAAAAATAAATAAATAAAAATAAAAAAATCGGAAAAAAATCATCAGGTTCCTTGACATAGAGCTCTTTGTGGAATGCCACATGCTCTTTGACATATTGACAAGTTTGATATCATCGTGTGACTTGAGGACTAGGAAATCACAACTCATATGTATGTATGCAGAATGTGATCACAAACTCATGTCCCTGAAAAAATTAAGCTGTCTATGCAGGCAAGAGAGTGATTTTGTTCAGAGTAATTGGTATTTCCTTCATTTATATTATTAATATTTGACAGACATATTCTACTTGCTATGTGCCAGATACTATTTTAAGCATTTTACAAATAACTTATTTCGCCCTCACTGAAGTCCTGTGAGGTGGATACTTCTATTACTCGATTCCTTTGTTGCTTATACTTTTGTTTTATATTCAGGTGGCAGCCTATAGGCAGATGCTTGTAGCTGCCTCTAGTTTAAGAAAAATTCCTTGGAGAAAATCTCAGCTCTGCCTCATAACAGATGCCCTCCTCTTCCAGAAAGCTGGGAAAGTTCCACCTTGATTTGAACTTGCTGGCCAAACACCAGCTGTCTCTGTCGGCACAGATTTTGACAGGTTCAGACCCAGATTGGAAATGATTTTGATTCAAGTTGTTTTTGAGTCTGTGGAGAGTCAGCGTTTGTGGTAATTTCAGCCCACTCTATCCTCTGTTTGGGATTATGTGTTCCCGGAGAGTAAACTGTGTGGCCCCAGAGTCACCCGAGGAGGCTCTGAGTGACTGTGGGTTTTGTGTTTTTACCCTGTGGATGTTGCGGTCACGGTGGATCATGTTGTGTGAAGGCTTGGGAGCATGTGTTGGAGGAACAGTTGAGATTTTAATCTTATTTTTGGTGGCTTATTTGGTACGTCCAACCCTTTCAGGTTAATTAAACGCCAGGTGGAGCTAGCCCACAAGTGGATTTGGATTTCATTTTGAAAATGTGCCTGTTTTCCAGGAGCCCTTTGTGGCAGCCTGGTCTGGTTGCCCAAATATCATTTTGGCTTCTTGGTGCCTTAGTGCCTGGGATGAACTGGCCTGCCTGCTGCAGTCTCTTCTCCTCAGCCCTGATATCCGCCGACTGGGTGGCTTCGATGCCCCTGCTGAGGGCTTTGGTTTCCTGCCAGTCTGGAAGGCGTGGGATCCCATGCTTGGGAAGGGTAATCAAGCAGTACAACTAAGCCTGGGTGTGAGAGGTGGATTAAAGTGGGCAAGGAAGAAGCAGGGGAGAGGGAGGGAGCCAGCTGTCTGGAGTGGCCGGAAGAGGCAGAATATGGGCTCCATCCTGGCTGGGACCCGTCAGCCCTTGTGAAGACTTTCTGGGCGGTAGTATTAGAGTTTGGGTTTTCCCCATTCATCTTCTCTCCTTCCCCTCTCCTAGGTTTTAGCTGCCCACAGAATCCTTTGACGAGGTGATTCCCGGAAACCTGTGTTCTCTCGATGTAGTAGACATCCACCTTGACTTCCTGTGTGAATATTTGACATGTCCTGACCAACGTGTCCCTCCCACCCCTGCAACCCCCACATCCCGCTTTAACAAAAAGCTTCAAAGTTGAGGCCCCTTGCTCTGAGGTAGAAGATTTTATATACTCTTATTTTCCAGAAAAGGGCAGAAGAATGCAGTAGTTAGGAACACAGTTGTGGGAACAGATTGCCTGGGCTCCTATTGCCTCTGCTGCTGATTGGCTGTGTGACTCTGATGCGAGATCTCTGTGCCTCGGTTTCCTCATCTTTAGAAAGGGCTAATAGCTGGGCCTGGTGGCTCATGCCTGTAATCCCAGCAGTTTGGGAGGCTGAGGTGGGAGGATTGTTTGAGTCCAGGAGTTTGAGATCAGCCTGGGTAACACAGTGGAACCCTGTCTCTACAAAAGAGTTTTTAAAGATTAGCTGGGTGTGTGGTGTGACCTGTGGTCCCAGCTACTTGGGAGTCTGAGGTGGGAGGATTGCTTGAGCCTAGGGGGTCAAGGCTGCAGTGAGCCATGGTTGTGCCACTGTTCTCCAATCCGGACAACATAGTGAGACCCTGTCAAAAATAAATAAATAAATAAATAAATAAAACCAAAAGCAAAACAAAACAAGGGGTGATAATGATGCCTCCATCATAAGGTTAGGGAAATATTAGCAATTATTAGTTTCTCTGCCTTCCCTGTTCTCTATAAAGGGCCCTTGAGATGAAGGCATGAATTTTTGTTACGTTTTCCCACTGTTGTATTCCTGGTACCTAGAATAGTGCTTGGTACGTAGTAAGTGCTTAGTATATCTGTTGAATGAATAAATGTAGGAAAGACTGTGCAAATGCTATTTACTGTGGCTTCTTGTTTATCCTGTGTCTTTTGGACTATAGCAGGGACGAAGGAGGAAGGAAGGGCATGGAACTGGCAGTGTCCGAAAAGTGCAAGAATGAATAAATCCTCTGTCTTTCTCCATGCTTTCAGCTTTCTGATCGTTGAGCTGGCTGTTCTTCCTCACTGCTCTCTCTGGAATCAGAGACTCCCTAGAAGGGTGAGCAGGGTGAAACAGGTGCCTGCTGGCCACTGACTTAGGGGCTACATTAAGACTCACAGGAAGGCCGGGCGCAGTGGCTCATGCCTGTAATCCCAGCACTTTGAGAGGCCGAGGCGGGTGGATTGCCTGAAGTCAGGAGTTCAAGACTAGCCTGGACAACATGGTGAAACCCCGTCTCTCCTACAGCTGGGTGTGGTGGCGGGCACCTGTAATCCCAGCTACTCAGAAGACTGAGGCAGGAGAATTGCTTGAACCAGGGAGGCAGTGAGCCGAGATAGTACCACTGTGCTCTAGCCTGGGCGACAGAGTGGGACTCTGTCTCCAAAAAAAAAAAAAAAGAAGACTGGCAAGAAGCAGCCTCTTAGCACTGTCTGTGTGCCAGGTCCATCTTTAAAGTGCTATATGTGCCTTAGCTTGTTTAAGCCTTAGCACAGCTCTGTTGAGGTCTTCTTAGCCCCATTTTACAGATGGGAAACAGAGGCACTGAGAGGTTAAGTGACCTGTGCAAATTCATGCAGTATTATAAATACTTATTAAATGCCCTTTTTTTTGTTTGGTGTTTTTGTTTTTTGGAGACAGAGCCTCATTCTGTTGCCCAGGCTGGAGTGCAGTGGTGCCATGCCGGCTCACTACAACCTCTGCCTCCTGGGTTCAAGTAGTTCTCCTGTCTCAGCCTCCCAAGTAGCTGGGACACAGGTGCGCACCACCATGTCTAGCTGATGTTTTGTATTTTTACTAGAGATAGGGTTTTGCCATATTGCCCAGGCTGATCTCGAACACCTAAGCTCAGGCAATCCACCCACCTTGGCCTCCCAAAGTGCTGGGATTACAGGTGTGATTGGCCTAAATGCCGTTTTTGTACCAGGCATTTGTGCTAGATACGAGGAGCCAGTGGTGAAGAATCCTGATGTGGTTCCGCCCTCGAGGACATGCAGGCTAGTGAGTGTGTGGATGTTAACAAATAATCCCACAAATAAGGACACAGTGATGACTTGTGAGGAATGTGAGGGAGGCAGTGTGCCATGGGGCAGAGTGACAGGGGACCTGGTATGGGAAAGGGAAGACTTTGCCCAAGGGCAGGCCTTTTGCAGCTGAGATCTGAAAGCACAAGTAAGAAGTAGCCAGACCAAGAGTAGGGAAGAGACTTCCAGGCCGTAGGATCAGGGTAGGTGAGTGCTCTGAGGCAGGAAAGTGGGGGCATTGGCAAGACGGCCAGTGTGGCCAGAGCAGGCGGAATGAGCAGACTGCAGAGGTGAGCTGAGCTACATCGTGCAAGACCTGTAGGCACACTTAAGGATTTTGGATTTTGTCTTGAATGCAATGGAAGCCATTTAAGGATTTTAATTAGGAGTGCAAGGGGATCTCATTTAAATTTGTTGAAAAACCTTTATGTTGAGTAGAGGGAGATGATTAGAAATGAGTGAGAATGGATGTGGGGAGATCAGCAGGAAAAGTTTATACTTTGACTACAGGATTTAAAATGTGTATCCAAAATTCATATGGTCTCTTCAATAGATGCTAAAAAGACATTACATAAAAGTCAACATCTATTTTCATTTAATGTCTTATTTTGAAGTATTTTTAGATTTACAGTACAGTTGCAGAGATACAGTGTTCTTACATAGCATTTTCCCAGCTTCCCTTAATCAACATTTATTTTTGATTAGCACTTTAATAAATCAGAAATGGATTTTTCCTTGTTACAATGAAGAATATCTCTCTGAAACAAACAGCTAACATCATCCTTAATGGTAAAAATACTTAGAAATGTTTCCGTTGAAGACAAGAGTAATACAAAGTTTCCTGCTCACTCATTTCAGAACATTCTGTGCTATGCAGTAAGGCAGGAAAGGGAAATCAGAAACAAAAAGTGATCCTCCTCAATACCTATAACATCCACAGAGTTAACTGAATTGAAAATCTACTATTGATGCCATCAGTGGAATGTCAAAAGTACAAAATAAATATCTAAAACTCTCTTCTAGAATAAAGACAAAGTAATTGCTGTTAAAATAACGGACTGCAGTGGCTTTGGCCCCTAAATCATGTAATTTTCTCTTGTAGGACGAGCCTGAGAAGTGGGGAAATGTGCAGAGGTCTTGGGGAACAATGGGTCTTGTCTGAGGAGAGGCCAGGGGTTGAAAAGGAGACAAATAGGGAGAAATTAGTCATAGTGGGCACAGCCAAGGGGCCAAGGGTTGCAGCTTTTATCAGGCACAGGGCTGCAGAAAAAGAAGGGGCAACCATATGGTAAACGGTTTGTTTTTAAAGTTTCATTCTTGGCTGGGTGCAGAGGCACACGCCTATAATCCCAGCACTTTGGGAGGCCAAGGTGGGCAGATCTCTTGAGCTGAGGAGTTCAAGACCAGCCTGGGCAACATGTTGAAAACCCTATCTCTACAAACAAAAAACAAAAAAACAAAAAAACCCCACAAAAATTAGCCTGGCGTGGTGGTGTGTGCCTGTAATCCCAGCTACTGGGGAGGTTGAGGTGAGGATCACTTGAACCCGGGAAGTCAAGGCTGCAGTGAGCCTTGATCGCACCACTGCACCCCAGCCTGGGTGACAGAGCCAGATCCTGTCTTTAGAAAAAAAAAAAAAGTTTTATTTTCTAACTATGTTAGTAAATAAATATGCAGTTTTCAAAACAACTTAATCTGCAAAGTTGGTTTCATAAAAATAAAAACAGCTTAAGTATATTACTAAGGTGCTTTTAATTGTTGTTATTTTCTGTAGAATAGTTTCTCTGCTGGGACCACAGGTGCATGTGTGTGCCATCATACTCAGCTAATTTTTAAATTATTTTTTTGTAGAGGTGGGGTCTCACTCTGTTGCCCAGGCTAGTCTTAAATTCCTGACTTCAAGCAATGCTCTTGCCTCGGCCTTTCAAAGTGCTGGGATTATTGGCATGAACCACTGCACCTGGCTGAATTTTTCTTTCTTTCTTTTCTTTCTTTACTTTTTAAAGAGATAGGCTCTCCTATTTGCCCAGGCTGGTCTCAAGCCACTGGGCTCCGGTGGTTCTCTTACCTCGGCCTCTCAGAGTGCTGAGATTACATGCATGGTGTTCAGATTTTTTAAAACATCTGTTTAATTTGCAATATCTGTTGTTTAACTGGCAAGTTTAATTCATTTATATCGTTTGTGATTAATGCATTTGGACGTGTTTGTGCCACTGTAACCACTGATTTTTATCTGTCCAACTTTTTCTATGTTTCTTCTTCCTACCCCCACCCCATCTTGTATTTTTGGAGGATATGTTGAATTTTTATTCTTTTGTTTATATTCTATTTTTTTCTTCTTACTCTTTTGGAATTTATGCACTGTATTTTCTATCGGTTTCCCTTGAAACTTTACCGTACGTATTAAGCTTTAAAAGGTTTAAAGTTGGCAGACGCGGTGGCTTATGCCTTAATCCTAGCTCTTTGGGAGGCTGAGATGGGCGGATTGCTTGAGCTCAGGACTTCGAGACCAGCCTGGGCAACACGGTGAAACCCTGTCTCTACTTGCGTGGCATCTCCACGACTGGATTCCAAGGAGGGAGCTGGAGGTGGGCACGTTCTCCACATTGTCCAGAGCTGGAAGCAGTGATCCAAAATTCATAGATAAGAAACTGTACTATCCTTTGCCGAAAATAAGTCATTTTTTATTTGATTAGATTCTCTGGAATGTGGATCTAAGCACCTGGAACATTTGATCCCCTAACGGATATAATCTTACACAGTCTTTTGGGGAGTAATTACTGTTTTTCTGTGAAGTCTGAAAAATGATGCAATAACTCTCTTTCCTATACAAAGTGTGATGGTTTTAGTGTGATGGCAACACATGAGTTTCTGAAGGATTCTGGATTTTGAAAGCTTTATTTTCAGTGGTGAATGCTTCATTCATACAACTGTCATACAATTCTTGGAGTCTGCGTTTCTTGGAATTAATGTGGCATTGTTCTTAATTATAAATTAAGACATGTAGAATATACTAGGCATAATTTCTAGTACTGTGTGTGTATGGGGGTGTGCATTGAGGATATAGCAGCAGTGTTGAACTATTCTTAGCAATTAATTACTGAATACATTGCTGAAATAAGGAATTAGATTTAACTTTCCTTTAATATGGTGGTATATTTCTCATCCTTGCGATTTTTGGTTTTGATTATGCTTCCCACAAACAATTGTAGAATTTATATAGTTTGTTGCTCTTGCCCATTCATGTAATTTTTCAGACAACATACCTGTACATTTCGTGAAGGCAGGAAACTTCCTCAGTTACTAAATATTTGTGGGAGCAGTAAGCATTATAATCCCGTTTTAAAGATGTTCACATTGGCACAGGAAGAGTCAAACAGCTTGGAGTATCAGTTAGGAATTGTGTTCGGCTGTGAGTAATGCATTTACATAAAGTTGGAGTCCATCACAGAGTCTCCAAGTTGACTGCAATTGTAACCACTTGAGGAGATTTAAAAAACTACCACTGCCTGAGTTTCATCCCCAGAGATTCTGACTTAATTGGTCCAGGTGTATGTGGGGGGGGGGAGGTTGGGATTGTTTAAAAAAAAAACCCTGGGCCGGGCGTGGTGGCTCACGCCTGTAATCCCGACACCTGGGGAGGCCGAGTCGGGCAGTTTGTGAGGTCAGGAGATCGAGACCATCCTGGCTAACACGGTGAAACCCCATCTTTACTAAAAATACAAAGAAAAAAAAATTTAGTGGGGCGTGGTAGCGGGCGCCTGTAGTCCCAGCTACTCAGGAGGCTGAGGTAGGAGAATGGTGTGAACCCGGGAGGCAGAGCTTGTAGTGAGCTGAGATCGTGCCACTGCACTCCAGCCTGGGCAACAGTGTGAGACTCTGTCTCCAAAAAAAAAAAAAAGGCTGCAGAGAATTTTAATGTGCAGCTTTTGTGTTCTGTCACATAAATGCAGTTTGGAGGTAGCTTTTCCGGATTGGTTTGGGGATTCCACAGAAATCAGAGACCCATGCTCCTTCCAGCTTTCTGCTTCACCATCCCTAGGTTGTGGCATGGAATTTCAGCCTTTGCATTCATCTTCCAAAAAGCAGGTGGAGGAAGGAGGAATTGCAATACGACAGCATTTTTCCTCATTAGTTAGAACTTAGTCAATTGACCACATCTAAGTGAAAGGAAGCCTGGGAAAGATACTCTGGCATAGCATGTTGTGCCCAACTAAAAATTAAGGTTCTCTTGAGAGAGAAGAGAAATGGATATTTAGTCGCTAGTAGTGTGTCTCTGCCACACCTGGTTTCAGACCACTAGTTAATCAGTGGCAGTGCTGAAATTCAATCCTGGCTTGAACCCAGTAATGTTTCTACTCCTCCCAGTAAAAATGGAATGAGGACGTCGGAAAATAGCTGGTGGACTTAGCCAATATGTTTAGAAGAGAAGTTCTTTTCCTTTTTCTTGGGCTTGGTGCATCATCAACAACAAAACAAAAATGGATTTGCTTGACAATAAATTTGGGTCATGGGAATCCATGAATCTAGAAATAAACAGATGAGCGTATGGTCACAAATAGGATGTTTCAGTTCTTACTGACATTTTGTCAGCATTTGACATGGTTACTCTATCCTTTCCGTGTTATCCCTGTTTAATGTTAGAATTCCTCAAGTCTTGGTCCCAGGCCCATTCCTTCCTGCCTCCCGTTGTCCTCCTTATTCCTTTTTCTGGACAGTCTCATCCATGCCTGTGACCTCAATTTCTACTTATTTGCAGATGATTTGCAAATTCACATCTCCAGCTCAGACCGCTCCTGGGCTCCAGATCCATCCTTCCAACTGCTAAGTGACATTTCTTGGAGTAAGGTATTTCAAATGCAGTATTCCCAAAACTGAATTCCTGCTTCATCAAATCTTGTCAGCTGAAACTCTGCCATCACCACCTTGGTCTAGGCTGTTGCCAGGATCACTGTAGATATCACTTGTATTAAGGTATAATTTAAACATGGTAAAATTCACTTTATTGTAAGTATACAATTGAGTTACTTTTAGAAAATGTATATAGTTTTGTTACTATATATGGTAACAATACTATATATGTATATAGTTTTGTTACCACAGTTCAGTTTGAGAATATTTCTAACACCAACATTAAAAAAAAAAAAATCCCTGTAAGCAGTTTGCCACTAATCCTGCTCTCACCCTCAGCCCCAGACAACCACTGACCTTTTTGTGTCTGTTTCCCTTTGCTGGACATTTTATATAAATAGAATGATACAATTTGTAGTGTTTTTCATCTGGCTCCTTTAGCACAATGTTTTTGGGGTTCATCCATGTTGCACTTTTATTGCTGAATAGTATGCCATGGGATGGATATGCCACATTTTCTTTATCCATTTACCAGTTGATTAACATTTAAATTATTTCCAGTTTCTGGCTACTATGAATAATACTGCTTTAACATTTGCATATAAGTCTTTGGTATAGACATTTGTTTTAATTTCTGTTTAGTGGATTCTTAGGAGTGGAATTGATGTGTTGTAGGGTAAGTTTATTTTCCCAAGCAGATGTTCTATTTCACATTCCTACCAAAAGTGTAGAAAGGTTCCAGTTTCTCCGTATCCTCACCATTTGTTACTGTCTTTTTAAGTATAGCTGTTCTAGTGGGTGTGAACTGGAATCTCATTGTGGTTTTAATTTGCATTTTTCTAAAGACTAATAATGTGCATCTTTTCATGTATTAACCATTCATGTATCTTCTTTGGTGAAATGTCTTCTTTGGTGAAATGAAATCCTTTGCATTTCTTGAATGGTTTGCTTCTCTTAGTTTTGAGGTGTAAGAGTTCTTTGTATATTTTGGATGTCTATGCTTGGTATTTAGCCAAAGATTGGTCAGAGATTGTGCTTTAGCCGGAAAGGCTTTGCCTCTGCCCCTCTATCTGCTTGTTGAGCATATTAACATTTCAGGCTGTTTCCATGTCCTTCCTGGCTCTTACTTTCTATCGCTCTTCCCTGCGCCCGAGCATAGGCTCTGTTGACCAAGGATGTATGGGGTGTCTTGGGTCTGCTCTGGTCTCTGCTGCAGTTGTGCTCAACCACCGGTTAACAGATACATGAAAAGTTTAGCCCCATGGTTTTCTCACCTCCTGAAATTCCCAATTAAGTCCCTGGCTAGTCTGCTTGTCCATGGCTTGCTCCAAACTGGGCAGCAACCTCAGGCCGGTGGAGTCCCTGGTCTTCCCACTGTGTCTTCCTGCAATTGCCACTTTAACTGATGATGATCCGAATCATGTGAGCAATTGCCCTCACCCTCACCTTCTCCCTCTCCCTCAGGCAGCAGAACCCTGCCGCCCCAGTTGAACTACAGGTCAGCATTGCTAGGAGGAGGCTGGGGACAGCCTAGGCATGATCCCCAAGCTCTGCTTGTTCTTATCAAAGTTTGGTCAGTTGCTTCTGTTCTGAAATGGTTCCATTTGACAGTTTTGTCCAGTTTTATAGTTGACTTTTTGGGGGAGAGAATGTGTTAGTCTCTCCAGTCATCACGTTGAGAGAAAGCGGGTCTCTGCAGCGGCCTTTCTGCTCCCACCTGGTTTCTCTCCTGGCCTTTCCCTACTTTGGAGCTAGAATTCTCCTTCTCCAAAGTAGCTCTGGTTCTGTCCCTGCCGCTGCTTGATGTTGGGATAAAGAAAGTGCCGGCATGCCTTGTAGGCGCAGCATGGTTTGCATTGCCTGCGTCTTTAGCCCCATCTGACAACACACATCCTTTCCTTCCCTCTGCTCCAAACACACTGTCTTATAATTAAAAAGACAATAACAAATGGCCCTCTACCCACTCTATCCTCAGGGCCATTACACATGCTCCTTCCTCTGCCTGGAACTCTCTTCTCTCCTCTTCCCTGAGTCCATTTCTTCACACCTCATATCTCAGTTCCTTTGTCTCCAGACAGGCCCTAGTAAGTAACATTCTACCAATTGAATCGCTTCTATTACAACACACAATCACAGCCAGAGTTTGGCACTCATTTTAGTGAATATTTTATTCTCTGCTTCCTTCCCCCATTAGAATGGGGACTTTGTCACCCATTCCACATGTATCCTTAGCACAATACCTAGCTCATAGCACATAGTAAAATTTTTCCGAAAACAAATGAGTGAATTCTTGCAAATAAAACTTAGTTTGGGGACTGGAGCTACCCTCTTCAAAACAGTGTTGAGCTTTTATATGGGTTCTCTTCTCTTTAACCATCACCTGAATAAACTTATCCAGAGTGCTTTATTCATATCACAGAACCTATGTACAGTTGACCACACCGATACCTGAGTGTGAGCCCCTGCCAAATAATATTTCCATGGCACTGGCACCCCCCAAAAATGGCAAATACAAGCTCTCAAGTTCTGTCTTGTTGGCATTGTAGTAAATTAAACTTCTGATGCAGTGCAATATGAGCATCAGCATCAGATCTGATTTACTGTCAGCATTTAGGAATGTGATATGAACATTTGGAAGTTCTTGTTTTATAAGCAGGCAGACTTTTGGGCACAGAGACGGTGGAATGGACTGCAAGAGCGAATTAGCCAGCTTTTTGTTTTTGCAAATGTGGAAATCAAGTCTCAGAGTAGATAAAGAACTTGCCCAAGGTCACAAAAATGAAAACAAGTGGTTCCCAAAGTGTGGTCCTACCAGCAGCATCAGCATCACCTGGGAACTTGTTAGAACTCAAATTCTCGTGCTCCACCCAGACCTCCTGAATCATAAGCTCTGGGGGAGGGGCCCAGGAAGCTGTGTTTTAACCAGCTTCCAGGTGAATCTGATGTGGGCAAAGCCTGAAAACCCCTGGCCTTAGAGCATAATTAGGTCTCTGACTGCCGAATCACACCACCTTCCTCTATGCTTTGTTGCCCCTAGAGAAAAAGTAAAGGACACTTTGAATTCAGGGACGATGGAATTCAGAGACTGACTTAGTTGATGTTAAGGGAAGAAGCTGAGCCATGGGGCCTGGTGGTGGTTGGGTTTGCTTCTCCTGGCCTCCACAGGACAGCTCCTATCTCTCTCGCTCTTGGTGGGTTCTAAACTGGGATTGCTTACCCACTCTTACCCCAGGGCTTTAGCTAGTATCAGAATTGTTTCAATGTGGCTTTCAGGATGTGTGTGTTCAAGCTTACAGTACAAAGCAGAGACTTGAATCAGGACTTCGCTCATTTCCAGGTAAGTTCCGACGTTGTCAGTATCAAGAATCAAATGTAATTTGCGAGCATTAAGACACAGGTTGGTATCAAAATTTTCACCTAAAGATACCAGAAACTCAACAGTGAATAGTTCAGAGGGAAACGAGGCAATACTGTGAAAGCCTATATTAATCCTCATAAGACAGGTCTCAGTTCTTTTGGGCTTAACTAGTCTTCAAAAGCAGATCGAATCTCATCATAGATCAAATCCAAGCTCAGTGCATCACATCTTGTGTTAAAACTTCACTTTGACTTACTCTTGTGCTTTATCAGGTCCCTGAAGCAGCAACCTCTCAGGCTGGTGGCTCTTAATCTTGAGGTGCTTCACTCAGCCTGGCCCCTGGAGCCCCTCTGCTCAAGTGAGCACCTTCATCCTGCCAGGTGGTGATCCCATTATGCAGGAACTCGATGCGAGGTGATTTCAAACATTGTCTTTAAATCTTTCTCAAAAATACTTCCAGAGTGACAAAACCAAGAAATCCACAGTCTGGGCTGCTGTGATTTAGGAAAGCTGGGGTTTGGCTCTTTTTGACTAAAACAAAATGAGGTTGGCTAATGCTTAAATAACATTCATCTTGGTTATATGGGTGTGTGGGTGCTCAGGTGTTTGAATGAATGATTGAGAGAAATGCTTGGCATACCAGATGAAAAACAGGGTGTGAATAACATATGGTTTTCTTTTGACTCTGATTTTGCACCGTTTTTTGTACTTTAGGGTGCTTCTGAATCACTTGGGAAACTTCTTGAAATACACGTTTCTGACTTTCTGACCTTCATAAAGCTCCTCTAGGTGTGGGTTGAGAGTCAGAATCCACATTTTCAACAAACTTTTCAACTGATTCAGAAGCAGAGAGCAACTGGACCAAACTTTAAGAAACATTCTTTTCTTTTTTTCTTTTTTTTTTTTTTTTGAGACGGAGTCTCGCTCTGCCGCCCAGGCTGGAGTGCGGTGGTGCGGTCTCGGCTCACTGCAAGCTCCGCCTCCTGGGTTCACGCCATTCTGCAGCCTCAGCCTCCTGAGTAGCTGAGTAGCTGGGACTACAGGCGCCTGCCACTACGCCCGGCTAATTTTTTTTTGTATTTTTAGTAGAGACGGGGTTTCACTGTGTTAGCCAGGATGGTCTCGATCTCCTGACCTCGTGATCCACCCGCCTCGGCCTCCCAAAGTGCTGGGATTACAGGTGTGAGCCACCGCGCCCGGCCAAGAAACATTCTTTTCATTTTTTATTTTAATTAAATTCTGAATTGATACATAATTGTACATATTTAAGGGCTACGTAGTGATGTTTTGACACATACAATGTATCATGATCATAGGGTAATTAGCATATCCATCATCTCAGACATTTATCATTTCTTTGTATTGGGAACATTCAGTATTCTCCTCCTAGCTATTTGAAGCTATGTATTATTCATTAGCGTCATCGTATCGTGCTATAGAATGCTAGAAATCCTCCAGTCTCGCTCTAAGTTTGTATTCTTTAACAAATCTCCTTCTATCCCTCCCTTCCCCCAACCCTTCCCAGCCCCTAGTATCCTCTGTTCTACTTTTTATTTCTAGGAGGTCAACTTTTTTAAGTTTCCACACATGAGTGAGAGAATATGTGGTGGTTCAATTTCTGTTCCTTATTTCACTTAACAGTGTCCTTCAGTTTCATCTATGTTGCTGATAATGACAGGGTTTCATTCTTTTTTATGGCTGAATAATGTTTCATTGTGTATGTAGACCACATTTTCTTTATCCATTCATCTGTTGTTGGACACCCAGCTTGATTCCACATCTTGGCTATTGTGAATAGTGCTGCACTAAACCTGGGGGTGCAGATGTCTCTTCAATATACTGATTTCCTTTCCTTTGGATAAATCCCAGTAGTGGATTGCTGGATCATATGGTAGCTGTATCTGTAGTTCTTTAAAGAGTATTCATACTGTTTTCCATAATTGCTATACTGGCTTACATTCCCACCAATAGTGTATAAGAGTTCCCTTTTCTTTGTATCTTCACCAGCATTTGTTATTTTTTTGTGTTTTTGATAATAGCCATCCTAACCGGGGTTAGATGATTCCTCATTGTGGTTTCGATTTGTATTTTCCTAATGATTAGTGATGTTGAGCATTTTTTCATATATTTGTTGGACATTTGTATATCCTTTGAGCAATGTATTCAGATCATTTTTAAATGATCAATTTAAAATCATATTATTTTTAAAGCAGATTATTTGGTGTCTTTTTTTTTTTTTTTTTCTGAGATGGAATCTCACTCTGTTACCCAGGCTGGAGTACAGTGGCATGATCTCGGCTCACTGCAACCTCCACCTCCTGGGTTCAAGTGATTCTCCTGCCTCAGCTTCCCTAGTAGCTGGGATTATAGGCACACACCACCAGACCTGGCTAATTTCTTTTGTATTTTTAGTAGAGATGGAGTTTCACCATGTTGGCCAGGCTGGTCTTGAACTCCTGACCTCAGGTGATCTGCCCACCTCAGCCTCTCAAAATGCTGGGATTACAGGCATGAGCCACTGTGCCCAGCCCATTATTCGTGAGGTTTTTTTTTTTTAAAATTTTGCTGCTGTTTAAGTTTCTTGTATATACTGGATATTAATCTTCTGTTAGATGAATAGTTCGCAAATATTTTCCCCCATTCTGTAGATTGTCTTTTCACTCTGTTGTTTCCTTTGTTGCACAGAAGTTTTTATAGCTTGATGTGATCACATTTGTTTATTTTTGTTTTGGCTGCCTGTGCTTTTGAGGTCTTATTAATTTATAAAATATTTTCCCAGACCAATGTCCTGCAGCATTTCCCCTTTGTTTTCTTCTAGTAGTTTTATAGTTTCAGGTCTTACATTTAGGTCTTTCCTTCGTTTTGAGTTGACTTTTGTATAGGATGAGAGATGAGGGTCTAGTCTCTTTCTTCTGCATATGGATATCCAACTGTCCCCACACCGTTTATTGAGGAGACTGACCTTTCCTCAATGTATGTTTTTGGTGCTTTTGTCAAAAATCAGTTGGCTGTAGATACAGGAATTAATTTCTGCATTCTCTATTCTGTTCCATTGGTCTATGTGTCTCTTTTTTGTGCCAGTACCATGCTGTTTTGGATACTACAGCTTTGTAGTATATTTTGAAGTCTGGTAGTGTGTTCTAATATAATTCTTATGTAATAGACTATATTTATTCCTGGCTTGGTGATGAGCCTGAGGACCCTCTGACAATTTAGTACCACCTGGGGTGTGTTGGAATCTCTCTATCTTGGTGGTTTGGGAGGATGGTGGTGGTGACAGTGGTGGGACTCTGGTCACAGACGAGTAGCTGAGAGATGTAAGAAGACCACTGCATTTCTCTAGCCTTTGCCACAAATTCCAAGAGTTAAGAAGATTCCAGATTTTAAAGTTTGGCTGGGATTGAGTTTGCCTGCAGCTGCTTTGCCTTGGAACCTGTTGTAAGGTTTTGGCTGCAGGATCCAGTGTCTTCCTTCCAGGAAGTTTGGTTATCATGAGAGAAATTCTAGAAGACTTATTATTTTCTCCCAAGCCAGAAACTCTAAGGTTTTTGAGTATAAACTCTGCTAAGATGACAAGACTACTATAGGGAAGGAAGAAAGTTTCTTTTCTTTCTACCCTCTAGGTTGAGCATATTTTGGGGTTATATATTGTGCTTTCCTTCACCACAATGATTAAGGCATTACAGCCCCACCTGGTGATGTGTAGCTACCTCCTTTGTGACACTGGTAGCTCCAAGGAGGAAACTTTTTGTAGACTTTAGTCTGTTTATCTTTGGAGATGAGAAGGGTTCAATAAATGATTACCAGATGATATTAATTTTAAAGACATACGGGACACTCGGGAAAATGCATCCGTAGTTTGGCCCCCACTTCACATACTGAGTGTGCTTTATTTTGCTGATTGTTCCTTAGTTTTTCTGTAAGTAGGAGATGGGAAGTTTTATAAACAAGGTGCTTCTTGATCTCAGAGATGGTGAAGTTTTAGATGTTTGTGCACAGGAGGGACCTGGAAGGCTGCTGAAACCTCAAGAATCAGTATGTACATTGCTGGAAAGAACTGCTCCTTCCAGCTCGGTTCTTGCACCAGGCAAATCCTTTAGTGGGAACCATGGGGGAGGGGAGATGCTGAAGGTAGGGACGGTCTCAGTCTCTGCCATGTGTGTGTTCATGGGGGTGTCTGTTGACTGCAACTCTGGAAGAGTCAGATAGTAACTATCCCACACGGAGTCTCACTCTGTCGCCCAGGCTGGAGTGCAGTGGCGCGGTCTCGGCTCACTGCAGCCCCGCCTCCTGGGTTCAAGCGATTCTTCTGCCTCAGCCTCCCGAGTAGCTGGGAGTACAGGTGCATGCCGCCACGCCCAGCTACTTTTTGTATTTTTAGTAGAGACGGGGTTTCACCATGTTGGCCAGGATGGTCTCGAACTCCTGACCTCGTGATCTGCCCACCTCGGCCTCCCAAATTGCTGGGATTACAGGCGTGATCCACTGCGCCCAGCCAGGAGAAGGGTCTTAAGCTGAAGAACATGGCATGGTTGCCATTGGTCAGGACAAGACGGGGTGCAGAAATCTGTTCACAGGCCCTGTTCATGCAGTTCAGCAGTTTGGAGCAGATGAGTCTCAGAAGACAGGCCTGGGGAAGGCAAGGCAGATCTCAGCAGGGAGGTCCACCTCTCCACGAGGCTGTGGTCAGCTGGGAGCTTGGTGCTCATTCCTCTTTCACATGGCAGAAGGTGGGCCTGGGTAGGTAAGGGGCCTTCATGGCCCTGGCCTTGGCCATCGTGTGTGGCAGTGAGGGGCTGATCCTCACCAGGACTAAGAGGAATCTGAGCCCCTCTTGGTAATAGCAGTAATGTGGCTGTGAAAGGTGTGCTGCTCAGTCATGAAAGAGAGGGCCATAACCTCCCCTTCTTGGGCCTTTTATGCTTGTTGTTTTAATTTTCACTTTTAAATTTAGATGAAATGATTTTGCTTTTTGTTAGGACCAGCCTGTCTAGCAAAGTGCTTCAAAGAAATATTTTGTTCATGCATGTTAGTAATTCTGTTGCAGTTTGGCTATAACTTCTGGCTGTCAGCATGAGTGAGCTGTTTCCCATGGCAGCCCCCCACACCCCCCACCCTCCACCTCCTACCTCCTTCTCCTTTTTTTTTTGAGACAGAGTTTCGCTCTTGTTTCCCAGGTTGGAATGCAGTGGTGTGATCTCGGTTCACTATTACCTCTGCCTCCTAGGTTCAAGAGATTCTCCTGCCTCAGCCTCTCGAGTAGCTAGGATTACAGGCACCTGCCACCACGCTGGGCTGATTTTGTTTTGTATTTTTAGTAGAGACGGGGTTTCACCATGTTGGCCAGGCTGGTCTCAAACTCCTGACCTCAGGTGATCCACCCATCTCAGACTCCCAAAGTGTTGGGATTACAGGCATGAGCCACTGCACCCGGCCTCTCCTTTCTGTTTCTCTTCTTGCCTGGGGTTTGGCTAAGGGTTGTTGGTGAAATCCTAGGCCCAGTTCCTCCCCTGACGAAGGAAACATATGCTTTCGTCAACTTTACATCCTAAAGTTGAAACTTAATGAAACTATGTCAGGTAGATGGGGGTGTAGAGGCAGCAATGAAACAGGTACCTGTGCAGACAGATGATGCCTCAGAGATGCAAGACCAGAAAGGCACCGTGAGTAGGTAAGGGCAGTGCAGTGTGTGGACGTCAGTGATTGAGTGTGCAGGTGAGTGTGAATATGTGCAAATGTACCTTCAGCGGTGAGTGCATGGGTGGTTATGAATGTGTGAGTGTGTAACACTCCTGACGCCTCCAGTTGTGCAAGTGTGCGTTAGTTTGTGAGTATGTGAGTGTGAACATGTGTAAGCGTGAATGCAAGTACCTGTGTGTGTTTATATGTATAGTGTGTGAGAGATGCATATGTGTTTGTGGGCATCAGCGTGAGTGTGTCACATATGTAAGTGTATATGAGGGTATGTATGTGTGCATTTGTGTTTTTTTGGAAACAGTGGATATATCTGAAGGATGTTAGTAGGCAATGGCTTGTCCTTCAGCTCTTCCCAGGAAGGTACCTACACTTGCCCTATCTCCCAGCTTTGGGATTGGGCAGGGGTTTCACCAAGAAGCTAGCCTGGTGAGAGTGAAGATGGCTTTCCTCATGGGTTTGTTTGCTTGCTTCCCTCATTTTCCCTTTCTCCCCGCAGCACATGCTTTGATTTTTTTTTCTCTTTTATTGATGTTATTTTTAACATAGCAAAGAAAATATGTTCTCTCTGTGTACAATTACGTTCACCAACACAGCAGTCAAGTCGCACACTGTAGCTTCAAGAAGTTAATTAATAAACCCCAGAACCTAGGAATTAGATTTGCCTTATTCCATTCTCCAGAAGGGAAGATCTTTAAGAATGTTTCAGGATTTTATCTAACAATTTCACTTGGTTTAATGAAGCCTGATCCAGAAATACGGTTAACTGTTCCATTTAGAAAGAAAACTGTGGCTTTCAGATACAGCTGCTAGCTCCGAACAGCAGCACCTGACAAAGCCATGACCCTGTGGGAAACCAAATGTAATTTCTTTCCTACCCGGGAATGTGACCCACCGGAATTCTTCTTATTGCTGTATGGACAGTCTTACCTGTGTATGACACAAGCTGACTTAACTGTGAAAGGCCATGCTGAAAGAACACTTGTTTAGTCTGTTGCAATTTTTTTCTAGTCTGTTGCAATTTTTAATCAGATAGTATCCCTCCAAATATGATAAAAATTTTAACTGTCTTTAGAGGAAGCGTACACTCCTTAGTACTCATGATTCAAACCTGTGCATTTGCATTGAAACTATTTTAGAAAGCAGTGGAAACATGTTCTTTTTTTCCATCTGAGGCAGAAAGTTAGAGATGTCAGTTTGAAATAGGTAACGTGAAAAGTCATTAATGTGTCCCTATATCCTATATAATGTGACATCAATTGGTTATTCTGTCATCCTTACTGAAAAAATAAAACAGCATTCTATTCATTTCTTTGTACCAGCTCCTAAATAATGTCCTCTTCAAATATATAGTTATTTGTTTGAACAGGATGCATTTGGGAAGCTGCCTGTAGGAGACAGAAAAGCTGGCAAGCTGGCAGGTTCTCTGTGAATAAGTTGGTAGGAGCGGTAAGGAGAGAAAAGTTAAACCTTTGCTTCATTCCAATCAATGGCATAGAGTGGATGGGGCAACTGAGGGCAAGTTACTTTGCCTTTTCATTGAAAGTTTATCGCCTTCCTTTTCTACTTCCCTCTGTGTAAGAGTGGCATGTGGCCGGATGCGGTGGCTCATGCCTGTAATTCTAGCACTTTCGGAGGCTGAAGTGGGTGGATCACCTGAAGTCAGGAGTTCGAGACCAGCCTGGCCAACGTGGCGAAACCCCGTCTCTCCTGAAAATACAAAAATTAGCTGGGCATGGTGGCAGGTGCCTGTAATATCACCTACTCGAGAGGCTGAGGCAGGAGAATCGCTTGAACCTGGGAGGAGGAGGTTGCAACAAGCCGAGATCATACCATTGCAGTCCTGCCTGGGTGACAGAGCAAGACTCCATTTCAAAAAAAAAAAAGATCAGGTGTGGTGGCTCACGCCTGTAATCCCAGCACTTTGGGAGGCTGAGGTGGGCAGATCACCTGAGGTCAGGAGTTTGAGACCAGCCTGGCCAACATGGTGAAACCCTGTCTCTACTAAAAATGCAAAAAAAAAAAAAAAAAAAAAAATTAGGTGGCATGTGCCTGTAATCCCAGCTACTGGGGAGACTGAGGCAGGAGAATCACTTGAACCTGAGAGGTGGAGGTTGCAGTGAGCCGAGATCATGCCATTGCACTCTAGCCTGGGCGAAGAAGCGAGACTCCATCTCAAAAAAAAAAAAAAAGAGTGGCATGCTTGTGGAAGGGGATGCTGAAGCTCTGTGTCTGCAGGTATGTGGAGGGGGGCACACGTGGCACAACGTGCTGCAGTGTGAGCCTAACTAGTCTCCTTCCTCAGCTTGAAAGGATCATTGTTCACGTTCTGACTTGCCGTGAGCATTGTCTGCACAGCTGCAGTCATGGCAACATTAAATACAGGTCAAGTGGAAGACACTCCTCGAGAAGGCAGAGTCAGCACTTAAGTTGAGCATTGGCTGCTCAGAAGTTACCCTGGTTCTTCTCTCATTGAGGGAGTTTGTCTTTTGCCCCACATTAAGGAATAGGGGCAAATTTCAAGTAGAAGGATGTGAAAATAGAAATAAAAAAGGGTTTTTTTGTGTCTTTGTTAATGTAAGGCTAGCAGCTGCTGTAACAGATACTGATCCCCGTGGCCTAATTAAAGTTTCTTTCTTATTAATATAGTGGTCTGCTGTGCGTGTTGCTTAGCAGGTGGTGCTCTTCCAGGTGGTGATTCAGGGACCCAGGATCTCCCAAGTTGTGCTGTAGGTTGTCTCCATTCCAGTGCGTGTGTGTGCACATGTGTGCACACTACTGCTCACATTCTATTGGCTGAAGCTCAAACAGCCACACCCTAAGTGCAGGGAAAGCTAAGAAATATGTTCTGGATGTGACTTCTCTGGAAGGTGAGGAAAGGGATTTGTTGATGGTAGTTTACGTCAGTGATTTTCACACTTCACCTGTAACAGATGACCTGGAAGCTTGTTAAAACCCAGAGTTTATGATTTTATGATTCAGCAGGGCTTGGGTGGGGCTCAAGATTTTCCATTGGTTTTTTTTTTTTTTGAGATGGAGTCTTGCTCTGTCACCCAGGCTGGAGTGCAGTGGCCGGATCTCAGCTCACTGCAAGCTCCTCCTCTCGGGTTCACGCCATTCTCCTGCCTCAGCCTCCTGAGTGGCTGGGACTACAGGTGCCCGCCACCTCGCCCGGCTAGTTTTTTGTATTTTTTAGCAGAGACGGGGTTTCACCGTGTTAGCCAGGATGGTCTCGATCTCCTGACCTCGTAATCTGCCCGTCTTGGCCTCCCAAAATGCTGGGATTACAGGCTTGAGCCACTGCGCCCGGCCCAAGATTTTCCATTGTTAACAAGACCCCAGGCAACACTGTTACTGCCGGCTTGGTGATCACACTTTGAATAGCCCTGGTTCTGACGTTTTTGCGTCTTCATTTATCCATGCTGTTCATGAGAACCAGAAATACCTTTATTAGAATGACTTGAGAGATAAGAGGGAAGAAGAGGAAAATAGATACGAGTCTTGGCCAGACCATCTGAAATATTAAAAATAATTCAAAGTGGATGATTTCTTAGAGGACTTGGAGCTTTGGAGGACTGCCACCTGGGCAGTCATGTGCTAATGAGATGGCTGCGCCTTGCTCCCGGGCAGGGGCCATAAGTAGGGACCTCTACTGCCAGGCAAAGGAGCTTTCAGCTTCAGTATCTCTGTTGGAGCAGGGGATTTGGAGAATGAAGTGTGTAAGTTAGGTCCTGGAGAAGTGATATGGAAAAGTTATAAGGAAGGACTTGAGTGAGAATCAAGGAGCTTGAGCTTGCTGGAGCAGACCCAAGTCTGAACTTTGGACACAGAAGAGTTGAAGTTGGATTTTAAAGTTCTTCAAGTCTCAGGATACCTGTTACATGGGGATAACATCTCTTCTGTTAGGTTATTGTGAGAATAAATTACGTTAGAAGTTCGTAAACTTTCCTGGTTGTTGGTGCTCCTAGGTTAAAATAAGTATCTAACGGATTCATTTTTGAAGTGGTTAGTTCCAAACATCCTCATACATATTTATGTCTAAACAACTCAGTAGCAATTTGAAAAAAAAAAAATATATCAATTGAAAGAAAAATATTTTAGTTTCTTAAATAACCATAGTTACTCATTAATGGGATGTATGTACCTGTGGGTACTACATAGCTTTTCAAACCTTGGAATCATACTGGACATTGCTGTTCTCTTTTCCTGCTCTCCGTTGATGTTTTTTTAATTGCAGCACCTGCTGAAACTCTTTGCAACAATATGATGGCATCGAAAGGGATGTAGTGCAGTGTAATATTAAAACTGTGGAAAGTCCCTGAGTTGGTAGTGCAGACTGTAGGTATGTTGACTCTTGCCATGTATCCCTCAAAAATGTAAAATATATTGCATTGCCTGTATCAGTTCACTGTATGACCCAGGTGCTTTGATGCATGGATGGAGAAACGTGGGATTTAGTAGGTTTTTTTTCTTTATTCATTCCTACACAAGTGTTAACAGAGTATCAATGAAGTATCAGGCACACTGCTGGGTGCTGTGTAGAGGAAGACACTTTCCACCTCCTCAGAGTGTAGTCTAGTGGGGAAACCAGTCATTGAATCAGATAATCACACAAATGTAGACTTCAAATGGGGCCAGTGCCATGAGGGAGCATTTCAAAGTGCTACAGGAAAGAATATTTGACCTGGTCAGGAGAACTTAACATGGCGAGAAGGGGTAGGAACCGTATTCCAGGCAGGCGGAGTAGCATTCTGGGCAAGTGTTTTTCAACCTTCCTGTGGTGAAGGACCTGCTTTCCCCCATCCGCCAGCTGCACTGTTATTAATTCATGACTAGTATGTAGCTTGTGTGGACCATGTGTGTTTGACAACTTCTGAACTGTTGAGACTTGTCCAACAGATCTGTGCATTTGGATCCTGAAACGGAGCCAAATGCAGGAAATGTTTCAAAAGGCTGTAGTGGACTGGTACCAGTTTGTAGACCATCAAAATTTGCAGACCACACTTTGAGTAACTGCACCAGACAGTGGGAACAGCATGTGCAAAGGTCCTGTGGTAGGAAGCAACTTGGTGACTATGAAGAAAGAGAGAAAAGACTAGTACCAGTGGAAGATCACGTGAGAATGTAGAAAAGTCAGCAGGGGGAGGCCTCGAGGCCACAGTAAGAATCTGAGGCTCAGGTGAAGACATTTCCATCCTGGTGGAGAAGGGGAGATTGTCTTGACTACTTCCTAGGTAATAGCCTGAGAAAATTAACAGGCCAGATATTTGGCTACAAAGATTCATTGTGTGATTTAAGCAAATTGCAGTTCTTCTTCTTTTACCGTGGATGTAGAGTTCAGTGGCATTTCGACGTCTCAGAGCAGGGGAAATCCTTGCCTTCGTGTGAATGGGCCTGCTGGAGCGTGTCCAGGTGGTTGCAGAAGCACCCGCAGTTCCATGACGGATGCTGCCATGTGCTCAGGCTCCTTATGGTACCCATGCCGCTGGCAGGAAGTTGGAGACCAAGCTTGCTGCTGCTATCTGGGTGTGAAACCACCTCTCCTGGGGGCCTTGTGAATTTCAGCTGCTCCTGTGAATTCATATGGAGCATGTTGCAAGAGGCTGTGCTGCAGTGCTTCTGCCGGTCTCTGCCATTCTGAGGTTTAATGTGGTATCCACAAATACTGGGTGAAGTGTGGGCATGGCACCAAATCCTGAGTGGTCCTGGCCCTTGCCCATAAGTGCCCCATTATGAACTCCACTCTGATTTAAGAATTCAGTGCTCTGTCCCTACTCAGGCTAACTTTGTATGGGCATCTGGGAGGGACTTTTGCTTTCCAGCTTCATGGATGTGGAGTCTTGATGTTGACTTCTGGATCACTTTGCTTTTCTCTGCTTTGCTGTGCAGAATAGGGTAGGAGAGAAAAATGATGTACTGTGGTTTCTCTGTGCAGGTACTTCGTACTGGATTTCGAGGCTGGCATCCTGCAGTATTTTGTGAATGAGCAAAGCAAACATCAGAAGCCTCGAGGAGTCCTGTCTTTGTCTGGAGCCATAGTGTCCCTGAGCGACGAAGCTCCTCACATGCTGGTCGTGTACTCTGCTAATGGAGAGATGTTTAAACTGAGAGGTGCGTTCTTCTCCCGGTAAATTTTCAGACAGGCCTTGCGGGCTACATTTATAGTTGCCATGGTGATGGCTCTCTTGTTTTTTGATTTTTTGTTTCTGTAAATTGCCTTTGACAGTTTGCTGTATTTGGAGGACTCTGTGGTGACACACACTGCCCCTCTTATCCCTGGGGTGGGGAGATGGAGCTGACATTAGGAATTACTTGTCCTAATTAACTGAGGAATTAAGGACAAAGGAAAGGTGAGTGATTGCCAAAGCAGCACGACTTAGGACTTCGAAGATCTTAAGCATTAGCTCAGTAGATGTTCTTTGACCTAATAGTGTGAAGCTTCACTACAGTGCCCTGTGAGGGCTGTGCTATATAAGGGCAAAATAGGCCCTTTAAGGGTGCGAGTGTCTTCCTCCCAAAGTTTCTCTACAACCATTTCTTGTTAAAGTGCCCCTTTGAGTTTTGTTGGGTCCACTGTGGTAGAGCCTGGTGAGAATGGAGTTAATGTCCCTTTGTATGCTTTCTTCCCTTTTCTTTGCTTCTTGAAAATGGATATCTTTGCTTTAGTAAAGGGAAAAATAAAATGGATACCTACCCAGCATCCCAGAGATGAGGATGACTTTCCAGGGAGTCCAGCATTCACCCTCAAGACACATCCATTGCACAGAATGTCAGACTTCTAATAGAATTACAGTGTAATTCGATTGCTAGATCATGCTACCAGGATCTGTTATGGTTGCATTGCTGTGATTCTTCTGCCACTTTTCTTCTAATAAAATAATGAAACGAAACAACAAATCCAAATGCCCACATGTGCGTGCCCGCACACACACACACGGACACGCAGAGTCTATATTATTCATCAAGGCCCGAGGAAAAGTAGTATGTATTAAGTATTGAGAGGTGGTTGAAAATTCTGCCTTTCTTATGCAACATTTTCTTTTGACTAAGTAAGAGCTAGGTACGAAGAAATGGCCGCTTGCTGTCTGTTCATGACCATGATGAGTTGCCTCTGCAAAGTCCGACTTTGGGTCTACATTCCTCACCTCTCAGCCCAATTTTCACCATTCTTCTGCCAAGCTTTACTACCCAAGAGATGGAATAAGCTAATGTTTATTATCTACATACAAGTCATATTTCAGAATCTATAAAACAATCCGAAAACCTAGGAAGTAAAAATGTCTATAGTTGATACAATTTTTTCAGGAATGTGATAAGATTCATGTTCTCTTGAGATTTATGCAGTGTGCATTCCAACTGGCTAGATTTATATGGGCCTTGGCTTTGCTTTGCCATTTATTGCTTAATAAATTGTCAGTGCAGAAACAATAGCAGACCAAAAACCTAATGGCACTTTCCACCCTGCCTGTGGTTTATAAAATGACACAAACCCATACAAAAGAAAAATCCAACTAATTTGGCAATTGAGCCATCTTGTTATGCCATTGAATCATTAATATCCTTTGGATTATTAAGCCCTAGGTTTTTTTTAGAGGGCAATTTTAATAGCAAATATAGAGGTTTTATGATCTGCCTGGAGTAATCGCAATTGCTAAATTTAGCTAAAGCTTAACTATAAAAAAAGTCAGGATAAATTTCTGCATGTTTATGGCTTGTTCTTAGCCTATCCCACAAGGAACTGGCTGTTAGTGTCTCATTTCACATCTTACCTGCACATAGGAGGAGTTGGATCATGATATCATGAGACGCACAGCTTTTGGGAGTGTTTCTGATGCAAAGCCTTTGGATAGTACTGCCCCAAACTGGCAATTCTTCAAGTTTACTCAGGAAAAAGACCCTAATTTCTGCAAAGTCCTTTGTCTTTGGAAGTTCATTTCACCTGGCACACTCTGTAAATCAGACTTGTGCAACAGGCCTCTTGACAGACGGTTCATTTGGGGTTTGTGGAAGCCGTCTTCATGCCTTAAATGGGACTAAGCCAAAGAATTTCTCATTTAGTAACTCTAGATTTCTTCACCTGAAAGTTCAAGCCGAAGTCAGATTTGAGGGACAAATGACACTGAGGCCCAGTTCTGTAAACAGTTATAATTTCCAGGGAATCGTTGTTGTTTTTTTTTTTGTTTTGTTTTTTTGTTTTTGTTTTTTCATAGTCAACATTTATGCAGCTAGTGTTATAATATTTATGCAGTTATTTATGTGGTTAAATTGATGATTTAGATTTCATTAGAACCTGTTGTGCGCCCATGATATTTAAGAATAACTTTATATATATTATTTGAGAGGTAAGTTATAGACGGAAGGATATGACTGTACAACATGACTACTTGCACTTTAACGTCTCTTTGGGGGAAATTTGAGGCTCTTTAAGGTAGCATTTGGTATCTTGCTCTTTCCAATTGTATGAATCTTTGAGAACATACTAAAATGGTAACTCAACTGAATGCTTATTTTGTAAATGCTAGTGACAACACAATACAGCCCTGGTAGATAGTAAAAGGCCCTGGAAAAGTGCCCTTTGAGGCCAGGCTCGGTGGCTCACGCCTGTAATCCCAGCACTTTGGGAGGCCAAGGCGGGTGGATCACGAGGTCAGGAGATCGAGACCATCCTGGTTAACACGGTGAAACCCTGTCTCTACTAAAAATACAAAAAAATTAGCCAGGCGTGGTGGTGGGCGCCTATAGTCCTAGCTACTCGGGAGGCTGAGGCAGGAGAATGATGTGAACCTGGGAGGCAGAGCTTGCAGTGAGTGGAGATGGCACTGCTGTATTCCAGCCTGGGTGACAGAGTCAGACTCCATCCCCAAAAAAAAAAAAAAAAAAAAAAAAAAGATGCCATTTGATACTCATATTAGCTACACAAGGTTAGAGGCATTTGAAAATAAGCATGTGGTTCCTTCCTTGCTGCCTTTTTAAAGAAGTATTATAGAAACGATTTTTTTCAGAGGAGGTTAAAAAATGGCAAAATTATTCTTGTAATGGGTATTTCAGAATCCATTTTTCATATGATTCAAGAGAGGATGTTCCGTGGAGAGTCAGTGCAGTCTCTGTTTTGGTGTAAGTACAGGCCGCTTGAGAACGCTGTGATCTGTGCTCGCTTCCCTACCTTCTCGCTACCTCTCACTCCCCAGGCTCCCCACCCTCTTAGGTGGGTGTAGAAATAAGTTGGATGTGTTTTGGAACAACCTCTGCAATCATTTCTTTCTCTGTTTTCTCTATTTTAGCTGCTGATGCAAAAGAGAAACAATTCTGGGTGACTCAGCTTCGAGCTTGTGCCAAATACCACATGGAAATGAATTCTAAGGTAAGTCACCGTGAGAAAGGAAGGAGGCATTCGAATAACCAGCATGGCTTTCAGCCCCCTTATTTGTTTCTATGGGGAAGGTGTTTTTCATGTTATTTTTAAAGTTGCCCACTGCAGTGGAATTCCTACTTGTCCTGCTGCACATAAATGTAAAGCCGGGAGAAATGCAGTAGGATTTTCTTGTAGGTAGGATACGAAGGCATGCAGACACTGTGGGAACCAAATCTGGAGAGACACTTTTGCATTCTGTTGTCACTTTAGGCAGCTGTTAATTGGTCTGTTGTGAAGCTCTAGGGGATGATTTCATGGTGGAGGCAGAGTTGTCAGATTCACCGTTTGTGAAGACTAGTAGCCATCACTGATCCTTAAATAAAACCTAGTCCCTGAATTGCTTATGTACTTTGCAAGGAGCTTCTGCATTCCTAGTGTATAAAAATGTTCTTGGGTAATTTGGCATCCAAGTATGATTTATTCTTTCCTGAGGATCTTGTGAGATCTTGTGTTAGGTGTGCAGGAGGTAGGAGGTGGGCACTTTCATGGATTATTGTGGAGGATTTACAGTCACTACAATACAGGAAATAATTTTAAAATGCATTTATCTAAGGCAATAAGTATTTGTTAAAATTAATGTTCCAAGGGCTACTCCTTTATATCATTAGTTCAAATATAGTTATTGTAGTCAACAGCTATCTTTTTCCATATTCCATGCATCTGGTAGAAAGATCCACACTTCGGATCCAAACTTCTGATGATTCCATCTGCTAGAACCTGCCTGCTTTCTGGGTCAGGGCCATGTGAAATGTCTTTCTTAGATACACCTGGCTGTTCTGCCTCCAACTACAAACTCAAATAATTTCTTCATAATTTTTTTTTTTTTTAAAGAGACATCCCCTTTTCCTTAACTTGGTTAGGACAGTGGCACTTACCTGTAATGCCTCACTTAACTTGCCCTAAGCCGAATCTTCAGGAACTGTAGGTACAGCCCTAATTCTAAAGCATTTTCCTCCAACTGGCCTTCTTTATTTTCCAGGAATTATAGTAGGAGTTCTCAACATTTAATTGGTACTTTATATACATGTAGGAAGTGCAATTTGTTTTTGTCTTTTTATATGTGTCTTTACTTTTTATAAACCAGAACGGAAGAGAATAAAACTAAAAGGACTTATCCCCACCTATTGTCCTATGTGCTCATTAGAGATAGTTGCTCTTAACTGTTCTTGCATATCTTTCTAGTAAATTTAGGCATGTGTTAGTATGTCTTGTTATGTGTATGTGTATATAACTGTATCTACATAAATACATGTTTTTATACAAATGGGATCACATGCATACGGTTTTCTCCTTTTTTTCTTTCTTTCTTAACATATTTTGGAGATCTTTTTATATTAGGCACATGGATTTACTTGCACTCCTTTTTGAATGGCCAGATTGGTGTTCTCAGGAATGGATGTCAGTGCTTTATTTAAGTCTTCTACTAATGGAAATTTAGAGTTGTTTCCTTATTGTTGTTGTCACATATAATGCTGTAGTGTGTGATGTCTTTGTGCATATATATTCTTATGCCTCTAGGTGTATATCTGTAGGATGAATTTATACCAGTGGAATTGCTGGATCATAGAATGTGTCTTTGAAATTTTCATGGATGTTGATAAATTGTCTTCTACAACAGTTGCCCTTATTTGTATTCCCACCACTTCTGTAAGGGTTTGTTTCCCCCTCTCATTAATGGGTGTTATTAACATTCAGGTTTTTCTATTCTCACAGATCAAAATTGGATACCTCATTATTTTTATTTTCATGTCTAAAATCATGACTGGGGCCAAGTCTGTCTTCATTTGTTTATTGGCCGTTCTTAAAATTAATGCAAACTGCCAATTTGTATCCTTCACTTGTTTTTCTATTGAGCTCATTTTTTCCTCTTGATTTGTAGTAGCTCTTTATATACAAAGGATTTTTTTTGGCCTGTCACTTGTACTGTTGATATTATCTCCTAGTATATAATTTGTATTTTGAGTTTGAATAAAATTTTTGCTTTGTAGAATATTTAAGTTTTTGCAGTCAAGTTTATGAGTATTTTTATTTTTGGCTTTTGGTTTTGTATGATATTTAGAAAGGGTATCTCTGGTCCAAAATTATGAAAATATTCTTCACTGTTTTCAAGGAGTTTATAGGTTAATTATTATATTTAAATCACTGATTCATCTGGAATTTATTTTGGGAGTGGGAATTGCGGTAGGGGAACCAACTTTAAGTACCTTAATATTTTGATGAATCATTGTAGAGAAGGAAAATTAAAGGTGTCCTAATGGTAGTTAAAAAAAAAAAAAAAAGAATTTGAAGATTCTTGGAAGCAGAGTTTGAATTCCTGATATATTCTCTGGTTAGCTTCAGGAATACTGACTAATCTATTAATATTAGAATCAAAATAAATAATTAAGAAGTTTAGGCCTGGAGAATTTCTTATTTGAGAAATGGAGATGAAAGTGCTATTATCACTCATTTATATCCTAGCTAGCATGATCAACTAGGGAATAATAATTTTAAAACTATGAACAGACCTAATTATGCATTGACAGCATTATCAAATTCAAAGCTGCTTAAGCAGAAGTTAAATAGTGAAAACGAAGATAGGCTCAAAGTGAATATAAACTTGATATCTAGTCAACTATAGTATTGCTGCTTAATTTGCATCATGGTTATTAGGAATATATGCCAAGCCTCCTCTTCACCGTGTTTCTTCTTTATTCTCAGCAGATCAGATCCCTTTACAGTAGACTATAGAGAATACTTTCCCTACAGCTGCTTGGAATTTTGCCTTTTAAAAACTCTTACGTAAAATTGTATTCAGGGTGGGGAAAAAAAAAAAATGAAATCGTGATCCCTGGAACAAATATTAGGCAGGTAAAATGGTGCTATAATTCAAACTCATTTTAGTAAGAACTATAGGACAGCCAGATGCATATAACTGTAGAGCTGAAAAAGGCTTTAAGGATGACCCAGCCAGTGGTTTCAAAACCCAGACCTGCCTTAGTCACTACCTGATGAAGTTTTTCCCCAGTCCAGAGTGAAATGAGAAAAACAAGGAGGAAATTATTCCCAAAGATAACTTTATTCAAAATAAATGACTATTCTTTTCAAAAATTATGTTGCTTTGCTTTTGGATGGTTAAAATATTCTTCCCTTTTATTGTAGAAGATGGTAGGATAGAATATTGATTGCATTTTTTAAAAATTGAGTTTTATTGGAGTATAATTTGCATGCAATAACATTTACTCCTTTTAAGCATAAAGTTCAATGAGTTTTGACAAATATATAGAGTCGTGGAACTACCACTGTACTCACAATTCCGCCCTGCCAGCAGCAGATTCCCTTATTACCCCCTTTATGATCAGTCTCCTCACTGACCCCTCCGCAACTGGCAACTGCTGATTGGTTTCCTATCTATAGTTCTGCTTTTTCTAGAATGTTCTATAGGTAGAATTATATGACCTTTCACATCAGACTTCTTTTACTTACAAAAAGTTTTTGAGGCTGGGTGTGGTGGCTCACGCCTGTAATCCCAGCACTTTGGGAGGCTGAGGCAGGCAGATTTCTCGAGTCTGGGAGTTCGAGACCAGCCTGGGCAACGTGGTGAAACTCTGTCTCCAAAAAATACCAAAAAAATTAGCTGGGCGTGGTGGCGCACACTTGTAGTCTCAGCTTCTCAGGAGACTGAGATGGGAGGATTGCTTGAGCCCAGGAGACAGAGGTTGCATCGAACTGAGATTGTACCGCTGTACTCCAGGCTGGGTGACAGAGTAAGATCATGTCTCAAAAAAAAAAGCTTTTGAATTTCATCCATGCTGTTGTGTGTATCAGTAGTTGATTCTGTCTTTACATTTTAGCTATTTAAGTGGAATTATGGTACTTTTTGTTCTTAATATTCTTGTAAAAATCAGAAGTGTGAATAACCCTAAGTCAATTCCCAGACTTAAAGAAAAAAATGTATTGACCTTTGAAACCAGAGGTCTGGCTATCTCGCCCAGCCTCCATTGGTTTATACACAAGGAAGCCCCAACCAGGAGGCTGTGATGCTAAGACTGGAACCTGGATCTCCTGCTTTCTTGTCCTTGCTGTGACATGTAGCCTCACAAATGTCAGCTAGGGCCACCATGTGCTTCCCTCTGTGGGTGGTGGGGTCCCTTCTAGGACAGTTTCTGATTCTGCATGGACAGAAACTGACAAACAGACAAAATCTTGCTTTTCTCCATGTCACACAGGTTCATCCTGTGGCTTCCCGTGTTACTTGAGGTGGAGTCACCGGGGTATGGGATTGGTCTGCCAGGAAGACTAGAATACAGACGTCCTCTGAAAACACAAACAACAAAACAAAACATCCAGCATTTAGTGCATTATAAAAATTAAAGCAGCATTGATGGGGAAAGTGGTAGGAGAGATTCGTAAAGACCATTCTTATGAGAATCTACTTGTGTATGACTTTGAAGGTCTTAAATGCAAGAAATGCAAGAGTTAGATTCGTGTGTGTGTGTGTGTATGTGTGTGTGTGTTTTGAGACAGGGTCTCATTCTGTTGCCCAAGCTGGCATGCAGTGGTGCGATCAGTGGTATAGCCTTGTCCTCCCAGGCTCTCAATCCATCCTCCCACCTCAGCCTCCTGAGCAACTGGGAGCACAGGTGCGCACTATCATCCCCAGCTAAATTTTGTAGAGACTGGGTTTCGCCACGTAGCCCAGGCTATTCTCCAACTCTGGGCTCAAGCGATCCTCCTGCTCTGCCCTCCCAAAGTGCTGGGATTATAGGCATGAGCCACCGAGCCTGGCTTCTTGTGGTTTTTATCAAGTGGGTGGTGGTAGGAAACTTCTCGGATAGGAACAGTGGTGTTATAGGAATTCAGCAAGCACTGAGGGTGAATCAGGAACTGGCCTGTTGGCAGAAATAATGATAATTAATACTTTATACTAGTGTGAGCTCCATCCATGATTGTGCTACTCTTCACAGAGGTCCTGTGAGGTAGGTGGTATTATTTCCATTTTTATAAATTAGAAAATGGAGGCCAACTGAACCTAAATGACAGGCTGCAAGTCACACAGCTGTTAAGTGGCTAAGCTGGGACAAAAGCCCAAATTGCTTAGCATGCTCCCTCTTCTTTCCATCTCCCATCCTAGTTTACTGGCATAATTTGAATAGAAAGGTTCAGCCCCAAACCCCTGAGTCCCATATTTTCATATATTGCAGAGGAAACAGCTCTGGAATAGGATGTCTGCAATCTTTATGTAATCAAAGGAATCTTCCTTCAGTCTTCTAAATTGATTCTGATTCGACAGTTTTTTTAAGTGATATTTCTTAAAATTACATCAGCCTTTTGCACTCATTTTTTGGGGATGTAAGCTTATTATTATACAAGGTGAACATTTTGGCGGTGGAGGGGAGGGCAGTTCCTGTAAACGTTGAATGAACAGTGTCTTCTGATTAGTTGAATATATCCATCTTTCAATTCATGACATTCTGGTTTAGAAATGATATTGTGGGGTTCAGAGTGAGAAGACCTGTTTAAATCCCTGCTCTGCCAATGACGTATTGAGCATACCTGCTGCCATTTTTGTTCTTTCTGAACCTCTGTCTCCTCATCTTTGAAATGATGATCTCTGTCTCATAAGGTTGTCATATAGCTCAAGCAGGAGAGTGAAGTGAAAGCCATTTGCTGACATGAGGCACTCCTCGACGTTGGGGGCTTAGTAGCAGGTGCTGATTTTCAGTAAGGCTGCTGCTTGGAAGTTCGGACTCTTGGCCACCCTTGGTGCTTTGACAGATCCCTCAAGGAAAACAACTTTGCTTTTTAATCTGTTCATGGCTATGTGTCTGTTTATCAGTCTGTTTTTAGATAGGCCCTACTATTTTCAAGTGACCACATCAAAGAATGTAGGGGCATTCAAAATCAACAAAAGTCAATATTTGGGAGTGGGGTCGGGAGATGGAGAAATTTATGAATACTGCTGTTTTCAAGTTACTTTTGACCTTTGTGAAAAGTGGGTTAAAAGGGACAAAAGTCAGGTGATTAGGGAACATGTAAAAGACATTCATACAAGAAAATTTTAGTTTCATTGGCTTTGATTGTGAATGAGAAAATTTTTAAAGGCCAGACTTGATGGAAACTTACAGTATTTTCAATAGTATTTGGATTTTTTTTTTTTTTTTTTTCTGGACAAGGAAGGTGGATTCATTTGTGGAGATGACTTGTATAATAGCTTATGAGTCTGCTGTGATGCTAATTGGGCTTTAGTGTCTTCTTCCCTGACCTTTCCTTCCTGAAGGATAAATGTGTGACAGACAGTGATGCTTATCACTTCCTCAAGTAGCACTTGGCAGACAATGGTGGGGGAGGTGGAATGTGGTGCTTCAAAACCTGATGGAGCTCAGGGATTGCCTTTTTGGTTCAGGTGGCCGTTTTCTGACTGGCATTCCCCATCCTTACTGCAAATGTATTCTTAGTGCCAGCTCATCTCTAACAACTTGCAAAGGCCCTTTTTTTTCTACCATGGAAGTAGCATTTTTAAAGATTATGAATATTACCTATGCACCATATAAAACATTCAGAAGATAGGAAGTATTTTAAAAGATCACCCCAGACCCCACCCCCAGACATAATCTGATGCTACCATTTGGGTTTGCGGAATCCCTCCAGGTACTTTTTAATGTGGGAAAATGCAGAGAGACACATGACTCCATTTGGAGGTCCATCCTGCCCGTCGTTCTTTCCTGTACGTTCATATGTACAGAACTTGGACATGTTTCGTTTTCATGGGCAGTTTACATCTCTGTGAGGAGGGACTAGGAAGACCAGGCTTTGGCCATAGACCTATTCTGTGTTTGGGCTGTTTTATTTTTAAAGCGACTGTGAGAATGTTTGATTGGGGGCCTGTTTCTTAGAACATTTTGGGGATCTCTCTTGTGTTTTATCTTCCTTCCAGTCAGCCACTTGTCCTTCTCTCTGGGTCATTTCTGATCCCTTGTTCCATCTCCCTTCCTCCCTCCCTTCCTCTCTCCCTTCCTTTCTCTTCCTTTCTTTCCTTTCTATTTCTTCCTATTTCTTCTTGTCTCACTCTGCGCCCAGGCTGGAGCGCAGTGCCGTGATCTGGGCTCACTGCAACCTCTGCCTCCCAGGTTCAAGCAATTCTCCTGCCTCAGCCTCCTGAGTAGCTGGCATTACAGGTGCGCACCACCATGCCTGGCTAATTTTTTGTATTTTTAGTAGAGATGGAGTTTCACCATGTTGGCCGCGCTAGTCTCAAACTTCCAACCTCAAGTGATCCACCCTTCTTGGGCTCCCAAAGTGCTGGGATTACAGGTGAGAGCCATTGTGCCCCGCCTGTGTCCTGTTCTTGATTAACTCCAAGTGGGAAATTGAGAAAATAAAGGGAAGCGTTTCCTGGTATTTTACATATCTAACGGTATGGAAAGCACGGCAACTATGGATAAAAAAGCGAGAAAATGTAGATATATGTAGATGCATTTGAAATAGTTTACAGTACTCATCGCATTAGAAATCCTTTGTCTGGGCTTCTAGGACCCCGGGTCTGACTCTCCCCTGGCACTTACTAATGACTTGGTTTGCCGTCTCCTGTGCTTGACCCTGTGCTGACCGAGACCAAACAGTGGTGGCCACACTGAGGATAGCAGTAGGTGCCTGTGAATCTTCATCTGTGTGAAGAGTTTGAAGACACTGTGGTTAGACTGGCATATGGTTAGGGCTTATTGTCCTTGCTAGGTAATTCTAAATTAAAATGCAAATTTTAGGATAAAGTCTTATGCAAATTTGGTCATGGAGGAATATGATTGTCTAATACAGGACTTTAAATTCATTATAAGTCATAGGGGGTCTTGAATGAACAGCAAAAGATACTGAGTTTTGAGGAGTGTGTATATTAATATCCATGCTGGAAGCTGCCCAAATCAGATTTTTTTTTGGGTTTTTTCTTTTTCCCCATCCCCTTACAATGATAATTGCACATTAATTCAAGTGTGGCCTTGTGGTAGTAAGAGCCCTGTCTTACCCCTGTCCACTGGGGTCTGGACAGCCCCAAGAGTAGGGGGGGCAGCTCTTCCTCACCCCTTCTAGCTGTGAGGGACCTGCCTGTGTTTACAGAACTTCCAGTGATAGCTGACACCAGCGATATTCCCTAACTCTCCTCCCCCACCGTTGTCATGGCATATGTACTCCCCAAGCATGTCGGGGCTTTAGTCAGGGCATGTTAGAGCATTGGACGGTGAGAAAGGAGGCCTTGGAGAGATGGGCTGACTTGGCACCCTGGCTGACACTGGTTGGTTCCACATCCACTCGGACTCAGGAGAGCATGGTCTCTGGGTGTCTTCTGTCCTGAAGGCTGTGTGTCCTGAAGCCAGTGTTCCCACTTGTGTGGTTGAGTGCACAGGAGTGTATGGATAGGTTGAGAGGCCAACTGATAAACCTTGCCCCTGCTTGCCAAGTGCAGACACCACCCCTGTTTAGGGACATTGAGAGACTTGACTTGGGGAGGTCTAGGGGATGTGTGGGCTGCTTCTGGGGAATTAAAGGGTTTGTTTGTTGGGGTGGGAAGGAGGAGACAGGAGTGGGGAATTCTATCCATAGCAATAAGTGAAGAGTGAGGTGATTTGAAGCTGTGTACTTGTTCCTCCTGCCAATCGAGGTTTCTGATGGTGAAATACTACAACTTTGTTGACTTTTTCCTGCCCTGGGGTGTGAGCCAGAGGGCTTTGGAGAGGTGCTTTGATATTTTGGTTAGGATGCAACACAACAGGAAGCAAGATGAACCCAGTGACATCTGTAGACTCTGAAACCATGTGGTTACAAGGGATTTCAGAAGTCATCTAGCCCAACGTCCTGGTTCATCCAATTACTTGGAAAGAGAAATGCACACCAAAATCTTTACGCTTATACTAAATAAAGATTGATTCTACTCAAAACAACACCCAATTTTATTCTTTTAGAGAGGGTACTGCTGGCAACTCATTGGCTGAATTCTCAGAATTTTGGTGGCAATCTGACAAATGACACTGAATACCTCTTTTATATGATTAAGCAATTTTAGGGTCTCTCAGAACAATTTGAAATCATTCAGAAGTAACGGAATGATTAAAATGTTGTGTCTTAGTCTGTTTGGGCTTCTGTAACAAGCTACCGTAGACTGGATACTTACAAACAACATGAGCTCTTCTCTCATGACCGAATCACCTCCCAAAGGCCCACCTTCTAATGCTGTCACCTTAGGGGTTAGGATTTCAACAGATGAATTTTGGGGGAGACACAAGCCTTCAAACCATAGCAGATGGAAAGGGATTCCAAACTCCCTTTGCTGCATTTGTCTAAGAAACAGTAGATGAAAAGGGATAAGAAAATACAGATTCTAAAACTATGCAGTCCAATATGGAGACCTCTAGCTACATGAGACTACTTACATTTAATTGAAATAAGATTTAAAACTCAGTTCTTCAGTGGCACATGTTTCAAGTGCTCAGCAGCCACCTCTGACTGATGGCTGCGTATTGGACAGCACAGATGTAGAACATTTCCATTATCACAGAAAGTTCTGTTGGATGGAGCTGGTAAAGCTTCCAGTATTCCTTAATGGCTTCTAAGAAGGGAATTTACCAATGTCTCGTTTTGTCTCTTGCACGATGAACAGCTCTTTTAATCTACAGAGGTTTAATGGAGCTCCCTCACCCCTCCTGTCCCTCCCTCCCTTCTTATCTTCACCCATTCTATTGGGAGTCCTGGTTTTCTCTAGGACCTTAGCATTAAATGCTTGATCACTTTTACTTGTCCACTTGCCTCACCCGTGCAACAGGATCACAGGCCTTACTGATCTGAAGGCAGGAGCTAATGTTCTCTGTGGTCCGGGTCAGCTGCTTGTTCACCCCACTGGAGCCATTTATGGAGCAGACATCTCAGATGCTGCTTTAGTGAAGGACCAAAGAGCAAGGAAGACTGCTAGTTGTGCCAGTCGCTAGCTTGAATAATCGTTAGTGACACCAAACTTCCAAAGGCAAGTCCAAAACTTTATTTTGGCATTAAATGCCCCCTCATTTCGGGTCCAGTTTCTTCCCCTCTCCCCCTACCCATCATTCAGTCGATGTTCTAGACAAACAACTCCCCAAGCACCCTGCACACCTCCATGCTTCCTTGCCTTTGTCACTGCTGTTTCCTTTGCTGGGAATGCCTTTCCCTCTCCCTCCCTCATGGTTTTTAAAGCTCATATACTTTATATGGTAAAGTATATGGTCGGGTGTGGTGGCTCACGCCTGTAATCCTAGCAGTTTTGGGAGGCCAAGGCGGGTGGATCACGTGAGGTCAGGAATTCAAGACCAGCCTGGGCAACATGGTGAAACCCTGTCTCTGTCAAAAATACAAAAATGTGCCGGGTATGGTGGCATGTGCCTCTCCTACCAGCTACTCAGGAGGCTGAGGCAGGAGAATTGCTTGAACCCATGAGGCGGAGGTTGCAGTGACCCAGATTGCACTACTGCATTCCAACTCCAGCCTGGGAAATAGAGTGAGACTCTGTCTCAAACACAGAAAAACAGAAAGCCCTTTACACTTCTGTGATGCCTTCCTGACCTTCCCAGGCAGCATGGCCTTCTCTCTGTGCTCCCATATATACCAGTACTCACTAGTATTATAGCCATCTTATTGTGCCCTCATGGCCCACCGTGTGTCCTCGGAGGCCTGGGACTGTGGGGAAATCATACTGCATCCTCTGCATCTGACACTGTCATGACACATGGGGGTGAACATAAACCACTTAGTGCATGTTCAGTACTCAACAAATATCAACCCTGCTTCTTCCTCCTTCTTCTCCTTTACCTGTGAGTAGTAGTATTAGTATCAGTATTAGTAACAGTAGTAGTGTTAGTAGTAGGGGTGTTGGATTTGGGTTCCTCAAAAAACTAGATCCAAGATACCACATTTTACTTTTCTAAATATTATTGTTGTGTATTCGATCAAGCATAAGAATTTTTTTATATAGAGAGAACTATTAGCCAGTAGCTGAAAATCAGTAAAGATTAATAAGCAAAATGTTTCTTGATTTTTTTTTTACTTTTTTAAAGAGAGAAGAAACTTAACAGTCATAAGGAACACAATTTTGGGAAAAGGAAATAATGGTAAATGGCATCTTTGAACACATTGCTATGTGGCAGGTACTATGCTAAGTACTTTTCTTGGATTATCTTGTGTATTTCTCACAACAGCCCTATGAGGCAGGCACTGCTATGACCACATTTTCTAGGTGAGGACACCGAGGCACAGAGTACATTTGTGATAAGCCCAAAGTTGCATAGCTAACAAGTGGCTCTTATCTTTTCTTAAAATTTAAGATATAATTCACATACCATAAAATTTACTCTTTTAAAGTGTGTAATTCAGTGGTTTTTAGTATGTTTTCAAAATTGTACAACCACTACCACTATCTTATTCCAGAATATTTTATCATCCCTAAAAAAATCCCCTGTTTCCATGAGTAGTCAGTCACTCCCCATTTCTATCCACCCTCTCTTCCCAGCCCCTGGCAACCACTAACCACGGTCTCTATGGATTCGCCTGTTTTGGATATTTCATTTAAATGGATTGTATGCAATATTGTGGCTTTTTGTGTCTGGCTTTTTTCACTTAGCATAGTGTTTTCAAGGTTCATCCATGTTACAGCATAAATCAGTACTTCATTGCTTTTTTATGACTAATATTCCATTGTGTGGACGTGCCATAATTTTTAATCCCTTCATTAGTTGGTGCATATTTGGGTTGCTTTTGCCTTTTGGCTATTTTGAATAATGCTGCTGTGAACATTTGTATGCCAGTTTTTGTGTGAGTTTGTTTTAAATTCTTTTGGGTGTATATTTAAAAGTGGAATGACTGGGCCATATGGTAATTCTATGTTTAACTTTTTAAGGAACAACCAGACTGGGTTCCAAAGCAGCTGCACCATTTTACATCCCTATCAGCAATGTATAGGGTTCCAATTGTTCCATATCCTTGCCAACATTTGTTAGTATAGCAGCCATACTAGTGGGTGTGAAGTGATACCTCCTTGTAATTTTGGTTTGCATTTCCCTAATGAATGATGTTAAGTATCTTTTTATATGCTTCGTGGCCATTCATATATACTCTTTGGAGAAATGCATATAAAAATCCTCTGTCTTTTTTAATTCATTTATATTTTATCGAGTCATGTGAGTTATTTATATAGTCTTGATAGTTAGACCTTTATCAGATGCATAATTAGCAAGTATTAGCTCCCATTCTTTTTTTAATTTTCTAAAAACAAAGCATTACATTTTTATGTTGAATTTGTTCATGATAGTTAAAGTTCTGGGGTGGAACACAGACATCTTTTATTTCAGCACTGTCTTAACGCAGGATTTGTTTATTTTGGTAATTTATTATTGTTAGAATTAAACCAGGCTTCAGTCTTTCCAAGTTTGATTTGAGCGTATACTTTGCATGTCTATGTGTGGTCCTTTGGTCTCAGGCTGGGGCAGATTAAAGATAGCCACAGATTCTTTGAAACTTTCCTGTCAGCATTGCTATCAAAAAGGCAGGTGCTATTTTTTTTCTTCGTAATTTTTTTTTTTTAATTTTTGAGGGTACATAATGTATATATTTATGAGGTACATGAGATATTTTGATGGAGGCATGCAATGCATAAAGGGGCTATTTCTGAGCCTGGCGTGTGGCAGCTTTGATGAAAAATCAAAGTACCACTGACGGTTCCACACGTGGGCTGTGAGAAAACTTGGCTCAGAACCCTGAGCCACCCTGTAAATATTTACTACCTTACTGGAGAGACCCCATTGCGAGGCTCTAAGAATACATGAAGGGACACAGCAAAATCCAGGCTTCCAGCTGCCCCTCTCAAGGCACCAGGATATGCCCAAGGCCTTTATGACCCCTCCAGACAAGTCTAGCTACTGACCAACTACCACTGAGTGACCCAAGGTGATGCCACCCAGAATAGAAAGAATCGCCCAAGGGAGACCGGCCTCAGTTCCTGACACATGTTGAGAGAAAATAAAATAGTAGTCACTTTTAACCTCTCGTTTTGGGGTAGTTAGGCAGTAATAGAAAACCAGTACAAAATTGCCAAGGGAATGGTTAGTGTCACCAAAGAGGCCAATAATATTAATGGTATTAATCAATCTTTGAAGAATGATACAAGCTACAATGTAAATTCTGAGTTTCTCGTTCTATATACTACAATCAGTCCTCTGTATCTGTGGATTCTGCCTTTGTGGATTCAACCAACTCTGGATCAAAAATATTCTAAAAAAATTGCATCTGTTTTGAACATGGATAGACTTAATCTTGTCATTATTTTCTAAACAATACAAATAACTGTTTGCATAGCATTTACATTGCATTAGACATAAGTAATTTAGAGATAATTTACAGTGGAATATATAGGCATAGGTTATATGCAAATACAATGCCATTTGATATCAGGGACTTGGGCATCTGTGAATTTTGGTATTACAAGGGTCATGGAACTAATCCCGCATGGACACCAAGGGATGACTATATATGCCTTCAAAATATCCTAATGACCTCCAAACCAACCCAGTGAAAATAAAAAATAAACACATTGATTAAAAACGTGACTTACTCTAAATCTGTGATTAATAAACTAATAATTTATGTTATTGGCTTAATTTTCAATTTCCATCCATAGTATAGGTTAGAGCAATGTATGTTTAATAACCTGTGGATTTAAGAACTAAGGCATTTTTGGCCACGTGTGGTGGTTCACAACTGTAATCCCAACACTTTGGGAGGCTGAGGTGGGCGGATCACTTGAGGTCAGGAGTTTAAGACCAGCCTGGCCAACATGATGAAACCCCGTGTCTACTAAAAATACAAAAAAAAAAAAAAAAATTAGCCAGGCGTAGTGGTGGGCACCTGTAGTCCCAGCTACTCAGGAGACTGAGGCAGGATAATTGCTTGAATCCAGGAGGTGGAGGCTGCAGTGAGTCGAGATAGCGCCACTGCACTCCTGCCTGGGTGACAGAGTGAAACTCCATCTAAAAACAACAACAACAAAAAACAGAAAAAGGGAGCTAATGTATTTTTAATGGTGTTTGAGTAGAATAAACTAAGAAGAACATACATGAACTTTTTTAATGTGGTTAGTCAGGTCATCAGATAAGATGTGGTGGCAACGGTGGAGAATGTGGCTCATAACCCTGGCCTCCTTGGTCATTCAGTCCCCTTTTATCACTTCCTTGTCTCTTTATTGCCTTGGGGCTTTCTGCCTGGAGCCCCTCATTCTTCTCCCATAGTAAGTCCTTCTAATGCAGTTTCATGACTTGGTTAAGGTCACTCACTCAGTGACATTTTCCTTTGGACCATCCAAAAACAAAATGCTTAATTCCTTCCTTTTTATAACTCCGTAGACCTGGGGGCAAGTAAGATGCATCTCTGGATGTGCTTCTTCATGTAGAGAGTTGGCCCATCATAGGTCTGGTGACTGGTGACTGTGCTTTGTGCAGTGAATGATTCAAAGGTTGCCGAAGTGTAGGCTTCTTCAAAATCTTACGCTTTCATTTTCAAATACAAGGCCTTTTAGGGCACAGGGAAATAAAAGGCTTTTCACTGACTCAGCCTACACGTAAGGGGGCAGGAAAGGCTGGTTCCAATGTGCTCAGGAGGGAGAGGATTACCATGTATATATGAGCAATGTCCACCACACCATTCTTAACATATTCTCCATGCCCAAATGGAACTGTTATTAGAGTAAGTCCTACATGGCAACCTCCAAATCCATTGGAAAATTTCACTCACTGTTAGACCTCAAGGGCCAGTCTGATTACATGTGGAAGTGCCACCTGCTTTGCTGGGCTCTTGGCCTTCCTAAGCAGAAGTGTGATTATACTCTGAGGTGTGAGGGTCTATAATGAGTTGTGTATTCCTTGAGGATTCTGGAATCAAAGCCCTTTCCAATGTCTCAGCACAAGAAGTTGCTGCACAGAAAAATAAACTTAAGGAGCCTGGGGGAGGTTCGTTTTGGGATGATGATGACATTAATGATGTTCCCTTGATGGAAGTCCAAGGTTGAGGGACCAGCGTCTGGTGAGGACCTTCTTGCTGTGGCATCTCATTGGCAGAAAGTGAAAGGGCAAAAGAAAGCCATTTCATCAAGATGGGGAGTGGGTCCGTCATGAATTTGTTGGTCATCTCCAGGATTTCGTGAGGCAGCATGGCACTAATGAGAACAACCTGCATGGCTGGAGGCAAGTACCTGTACACATTGTAAATCTGCCCTTTGAAACTTACGTTTGCCAGTTTATTATAAAGGATACAGATGAAGAGATACGTAGGATGAGGTATAGGGGAAGGAGTGTGGAGCTTCTAAGCCCTCCCTGGGCGGCCACCCTCCTAGAGCCTCCTGTATTCAGCTGTCCGGAAGCTCCAGCTCCCATTTCATGGTTTGTCTCTTTACTTTTCCTATTTTTTTTGACATAGACAAAATTTTTTAGAACAAATGGAGGATCTGGTGTGGTAGACAGCATAGAGATGGTGTGGTAGACAGCGTAGGGAATTAGGTAAAAAAAAAAAAAAAAAAAACAAAACCCTGGGGCTGGGCGCGGTGGCTCATGCCTATAATCTCAGCACTTTGGGAGGCCGAGGCAGGTGGATCATGAGGTCAGGAGATCAAGACCATCCTGGCTAACATGGTGAAACCCTGTCTCTACTAAAAATACAAAAAAAAAAAAAAAAAAATTAGCCGGGTGTGGTGGTGGGCACCTGTAGTCCCAGCTACTCAGGAGGCTGAGGCAGGAGAATGGTGTGAACCTGGGAGGTGGAGCTTCCTTGCAGTGAGCCAAGATCACACCACTGCACTCTAGCCTGGGTGACAGAGTGAGACTCTGTCTCAAAAAAACAAACAAACAAACAAACAAAAAAAACAAAACCTGGTTTCTGCTTGTACCTGGGCCACTCACAGGCTACTACCTAGCTTTGTAATCTCAAGTAACTCAGTAAACGAGTAATCGCTCTTAGCCTCAGTTTTCACTTCTGTAAATTGGGCAAAATAATGGCATCAACTCTACAGGGCAGTTGTTAGGGTTAAGTAACATTAAGCATGTCACAATACTCTTTTTATAACACAGACTCACCCAATTCTGCTAGAACATTTCTATTGGTCGATAACTTGGTTGTTAAGCCAAGTTCCACCTGAAGATGATCAGGAAGGAGTGGCTAAGAAGCATCTCTAAAACTTGATTGTTATAACTTTCCCCCTAAATGGTTTGATAGACTGCCCAAATGTGTATATTCTCCACGCATCGGAAAGCTCCAGTATAATCCAGACTCAGCCAGGCTGGCCTTGTTCACATTGTGCATCTGATTTTGAGTGGTTCCCATCTCACTTTCTGTGAGGCTGTGGGATTAAAGGCAAATGCTCTAGGCTCTTGGTGGGGGTGGGGAGGGCAGTACTGGGTTCAGAACTAGCCCTGTAGTGCCACTGGGGCAGGTTATTCCTTGAAATGGGGACAATAATTGTTGATGTGTGAGGATTGAATCGTGTGCTGTGGTGAGGATTAATGAGATCATGTCTGTCATGCTCTTAGCAGAGAGCCAGACACTGAATGAGTTTCCATGAGGGGTACTGGGCTTTCAGGACCCGGCCAAGTTGGGCCCTGGGAGACAAGCAGTACCTGACTGCCCAAAACTGGAAAGGCACAGCTTGTGAAATGAAATGGGGTATTTCTGATAAAAAACTGAGCTTCTGAGATAAAAAGAGAAATTTAATTAAAGTTGATGAAAAGGTTAAAAAGCATGGGGGGCTGGGTACAGTGGCTCATATCTGTAATCCCAGCACTTTGGAAGGCTGACATGGGAGGATTGCTTGAGCCCAGGAGTTCGAGACCAGCCTGGGCAACATACGGAAACCTTGTCTTACAGAAATACAAAAAAATTAGCCTGGTGTGGTGGCGTGCTCCTGTAGTTCCAGCTAGATACTCGGAGGCTGAGATGGGAGGATCGCTTAAGCCCAGGAGGTCAAGGCTGCAGTGTTCCATGATTATTCCCCTGTACTCCAGTCTGGGCAGTAGAACAAGACATTGTCTGAGAGAAAAAACAAAAACAAAACAAAACAAAAAAACACAGGGGGTGGGGAAGGTACCATGATAGAAACAACCAACTAATCAAAACAAACTAAAACAGTAAAGACACACACATCCTTGCTTTTTCTTTCTCTCCCCCTCCCCCTCCCCCTCCCCCCTCCCCCTTTCCCTCTCTCCCCCTCCCTCCTCTCCCTTTCCCCCTTCCCCCTTTCCCCCTCCC